>NC_088981.1:68368061-68473061 GCF_963932015.1 Anas acuta
AAAAAAAAAAAAAAACAAAAAACTTTTGTCAAAATCTTCTGAGATCATAAATTCATTACCATTTAATAAGACTCAGACAGATTTGGCTAGCAATCTTTTCCAGGATTAATATGGTGCTGCATTTCCCAAATACCCACTAAATTTAACTGGAATGTACATCAGACATTATTCCGATACACTTGTAGGGTTAAACCAGATCTTTGATTTTGCTTATTTGGACTTAAAATCAGAACCATTACTTCAGCTTACAATATGGTTCAAATTAACTTCTGTATAGACAATTTTTGTCTCTAAAACTTATACTCCTTGTCTTAATTACTTAAAAATGATGCACCCAGCATGTCATACAAATACTGTTAACATGGGATAGTTTTAATATTATGGTCTACATTTAGTCCTCAGTTCTTTTAGGTAAATCCAGAATGATTATGCATTTTCAGATATTTGTACAATCCAGATTGTATGTCTAATTATAACTACCACTGGGGAACTCATATACATGTATTATTACAGTGAAACATGATTTAAATCAAGGGAGTTAGAACAGTGTAAACTGCTCTGGATCAGCGTAATTCCAGACATGAGTGCAGACTGGGAGAAGAACTAATTGAGAGCCGCCCTACAGAAAAGGTTTGGAGGTTCTGGTGGACAAAAACCTTGAAATTAGCCAGCAGTGTGCACATGCAATCCAGAAGGCCAACCGTACTGACAGCTACATAAACAGAGGGGTGGCAAGCAAGTATAGGGAGGTGATTCTCCCCCTCTGCTCTGCCCTCATGAGGCACCATGTGGAGTGTTGCATCCACGTCTGGGGCCTGCAGAACAAGAAGGATGTGGATCTGTTAGAGTGGGTCTAGAGGAAGGCCACAAAATCAGAGGGCTGGAGCACCTCTCATGAAGAAAGGCTGAGAGAGCTGGGGATGTTCAGCCTGGAGAAGAGAAGGCTCCAGGGAGACCTTTCATGTTATGACCTGTCAAAACATCATAAAAAAAGATGAAGAGAAACTTTGTTCAGGTAACTTTATCCTTTTGTTTAGGACAAGGGGGAATGGTTTTTATCTAAAAGAGGGGAGATTGAGATTAGGAGGAAATTCTTCACTCAGAGGGTAGTGAGGAACTGGAACAGGTTGCCCAGAGAAGCTGTGGACACCCCATCCCTGGAGGTGTTAAAGGCCAGATTGGTTTGGGCTTGGGCACCCTGATCTAGTGAGTGTCATCCCTGCCCATGGCAGGGGGGTTGGAACTAGATGATCTTTAAGGTCCTTTTCAACTTAAGCCATTCTATCATTCTATGAATGTACTGGGTCTGGCTGGGATGTTAACTTTCCCTGCAGCAGCCCATACAGTGCTGTACTCCGCACTTGTAGCTGGAACAGCAGTGTTATCACACCAGTGTTGTGTTTACTGCTGAGCAGTGCTGGCACAGCATCGGGCCTCTCTGTAACCCTCCAAGGGGGTGGGCAAAAAGTGAGAAGAGAAACATCACTGGGGCAGCTGACCTGAACCAACCAAAGGGATATTCCATACCATGTGATGTCACACTCAGCAATAAAAGGTGGAAACAGGAAGAAGAGGGGAGGGGTGGGCTCTCATTGTGAAAATGTCAGTCCTCCTCCCGAACACAGGCGATGTGCATTGAGGCCCTGCTTCAAGGACGTGGTCAATCATTGCTCATTTGTGGGAAGTAGAGAGTAACTTCTTTCCTCTGCACTTCCACATAGCCTTCATTTATTTTATTTGTTTTCCTCCCTTCATTTTATTTCCCCTTTCCCCCTCCCTTTTCCCCTTTCCCTTTTATTTCCCTTTAGTTAAATTGTTTAGTTCATAATAATATTTATTTAATTATTATTATAATTTCCCTTTAATTAAATTATCCTTATCTCAACCTGTGAGTTGTTCTTTGCTTTACTTCTCCCCCTCCTCATCTAAAAAGAGGGGGAGTGAGAGAGCGGTTGTGGGATTTAGCTGCCCAGCATGGTAAAACCACCACAATGAAATGTGGAGGAAATGATTCAGGCCCCTCCTCCATCCTGAAATAGTTTCCATATTGAAATAGGCTCTCAAAAGGACATTCATATCTTAAAGTTTTTATATACTGAGCTGAGTAATGAGTTTGATATGAGCACTGAGATGAGTTTTTATATATTTTTTATATACTGAAGTCTTTGTGTTATTCTAAGCAAACTAGAGAAAAAATGCCATTTAGGTATTCTGCAAAATAGTAGAGACCTTCAAAGCCTTATGTGAACATTATTATGCTGAATATTTAGGATCTCACTAGAATATGTCAGGCACAAGTTCAATAAGCCTCCAAACAAGAAAATGTCTGAACTGCTAGTTATAAAATAAACAGAGATATAACAAAAACAACCACCAGAGAAAACACAGTCTAGAAAGTAAAAAGAATTTTGCAAACATGTGATAAGGAATCTATTTAAGAGAATAAATGAGCCTGTTCCTTCACAATAGTTTTGAAAATACAGAACCATCACACTGTAGCTATTTCGTGCTCCAGTCTGATAAAGAACGTAGATCAGAAATTACATCACTATACTTTTCAGAGGTCTCAACCCAATAAGTAATGACCAACAGAAAAATAAATACTGCTACTAATAAAAAAAAAAAATCTTCTGTTGACCCCATGTCAAAACAAAACAAAACAACTTTTTTTGTAGCTCAATACTGTCTTTGTAAAAGGATTTCATAAACACACTAAAATTGTCTAATTTATAACATCTTTCCTTCTTTAGAGAAGACACATGCTCAGGCAGAGTCTTCCTGAAATAACAGCAGTTAATTTAATGGAAATATATAACCAGCAAAATTTACACTGCATTTAGATAGTCTGTTCTCACTCACAGACCTCAAAACAACTTGCAAAGGTGTAATTTCCACTTTACAGACGTGCTACTGGAGGTGCACAAGGACTTCCCAATTAGTTAATTGACATGAAGCAAGATGGAGGCAGTTTAACTTACAGAACAGAGCTCTCTCAATTCCTATCTTAGTCCTTGTAGAAAAGATTTACAGTATCCCCTGTCACACTAAATAGGAATTATATTAGCTGTCTATGTTTTACTAATAAAGAAGTGCTTCCTATAGTAAGAAGTTTTCAGTCTTACTTTGTAAAAATGAATTCAATATTTATAAGAAAAATTAAATTATAATGGTTATAATTATTATAATTTATTCTGATTAGAAGTTGAAAATTACCTGTTTTTTTTTTTGTTTGTTTGTTTGTTTGTTTTTTGTTTGTTTTTTTTTTTTTTTTGTGGAAGTTCTGGGATATATATATATATATATTTGCGAGAATATTCATGCAATTCCTCAAATGAATTTCTGTCTTCAATTATGAAAAAAGGCACTTATACAGGCTAGCCATTTACACAGGAGCTTCAGTTTTACATTGTTAGATAATGATATAACCCTCAACACATCACAGAGGATAATGAGTTTCTAGCTTTCACCTAAACCTCATGAGCTTAAATTAGGCTTTAGTTTCTCTACCTAAAGTCTAAGCCCTCCACTGTGAGCAAAGAAAATTGCTTGAAGACAGATAAGCAATAACCATTAAGCAATGTTTATATTACAGACACATCACACAGTCTTGAAAAGACTCTAAGAATACTTATCCTTGACCATGATAGGTGGTTACTAGAGCACAAAAACAAAATCAGTTGCTGTTCTGAAGAACTAATGAACTTTGTGTGGGAAAATTTCATTATGAATGTATTAGAGTGTGTACTTACTAAGTTCCTTACAGTTACTACTACTACTACTACTACAAAAAACAAAAAAACAAAACAAAAAAAAAAAAACCCGAGACATTATTTATATGAAGCACAGCTCAGGTTCCTTTTTCACTCAAACCCATACTACATAACTTCTGCTTCTTCAGGTTTTTTTAAAGGCTTGAGCTTGCTCTTAGTTTCCTGTTATATGTAATGAGCCAAAAATTAAGACCTCAGAATTATGCTTTAATCCAAATGGACAGTAACCACCTAACAGTAAAGACTGGACAAACTCATTGAGAAGAGGATGCAAAGTGTGTGTGTGTGAGAGATTTCTAAGTACTTGTATGGATGTGGTTTTATATTTGAGCTTTGATAGGAAAGAGATCAAAGCGTATTTCTATGTTTTCATCCTCTCACAAATAAATACCTTAAATTATTGTCATATGATTAATGGATCAATCAGTATTACATTCTCAGTTAATGTTTTCATTCTTCCATAAAGGAGTCTGGTTAAATATTTAAAGGCACAGTACTTTTGTGCAGAAGTTCTGTTTCTTTCCTTACCACAAAGTTTGTGAGTTTGAATAAACTGCCAAAGGCCAACTTTTCAAAAGCATCCCAACATTTATTTATTTATTTCCAGAACTATTTGAGAACCAGATGTGTTAGTGCTTAGATTTTACCTTTCCTAGAAATGTCTGGGCTATTTAGGAGCTTTGCCGCTCATAAAAGGCCTCTGGTTAATCTAGTGCAAGAACGTATTGTGTAATCACCTTGTTCATCCTATCCCTATGCAGGTTAAAACTCTGTGAAAGTGATAAAAGCAAATATGATTGTGTAGCTCAGTCTTGTCATTTGTAGTCCAGCATCTTTGCTTCAACCACAGATGAATGTTGATTTGAGCCAGTAAGCCCACTGTGATTCAGACCCTGCATTTTGCAGCTGTTGTTAAACTTCTGCCATGTCTGCTACAGCACAGAGAAGAACAGCAGAGGACTGGGGTGGCATTAATGACAAGTGAAAATGTCTGTCTGCTCCTGAGCATAGATACCTTATGGACAGGCTGACCAAAAAATTTAGTCTGCACATAAGATCAAGCCTCTGTGTTGACAAGAAGAATGAAGCAAGTATGTGAAAGGACTTCCAAATAATGGATAACAGAACATAACCACAGCTGTCAACTTACAGATGATGGTGTTTGATGTGGCAGATATACCAAAAATAGAAGATGTGATGAATTTATGTCACTCTAATAAAGAAATGAAAACAGACAACAGAGCAAATATAAGGCATAAAAATGGATGTGCCAGATCCTTAGAGAAAACAATTACAATCAGTTACAGGTGTATTATCCTTCAAAAGAAAAACGTGCAATTGGATTATCTACAGAAGTAGATAATCACAGTACACAAGTCATAAACACAGTAGACACAAGCCATAAGTTCAAGTATGTGTTAGACAATTCTTGTTGTGGTTTGAGACACTCAGACTCCAGATTCATACTAAAGAATGTAAAAAAATCTAGTATATCAAGAAAGACTGAATAATTATTGTACGCAGAAGTCATATATATATATTAGTAAAACATACTGTACCTTGCATAAAACCTTCCACAACTCATTTGAGTTCTTAAACCTGGAATGGATGCTAACATAAACAATTTTATACCTGCAGTTTGATGGTCTTCACTCCTTCCATCTAATGTGTTCGTGCTAACAACAGTTAAATTTTATTGCTGTAAAATATTAGAAAAAATACACTAACATATAACTACACTATATTATTGTTTCAGATGTATCTTTAAAAAAAAGTGAACACAATTCAGGTAAGTTCAGTTGTTGAAAAACCAAGTGAACCACCAGAGCTCAAATCATAGATGCACAGCCTGAGAAAATGGACTTAAAATTCCAAGGCTTCTAAAGTAAATTCACAGGATCCCAAATGTAAAACATATTTAGTAAATGATAAGCTCAGGAAAACAAAAAAAAAAAAAAAAAAAAAAAAAAAAAAAAAAAAAAACAACAACAAAACACCACCACAACAACCAAAAAAAAAAAGTCCTCAAGGAAAGGATAAATATAATCACTGCAAATGTTTTGCTTAATCAGTATCTCTTTCAATATCAAGATCAATACATCTTCATAGGATGAAGCTTCCCAAGACTAGACAAGGATGAAGAAAGAAAGGATCACTATTGAGAATACCAGCAACAATAGCACTAGTACAAGCAATAGCAATAAAGCTTGTTAAAAAAAATTAAATATACCATCAAAATAATAATCACAAGAATCTCTACCATAAGCTGCACAGCTCTTCTCTGCATCTTTTTTTTTTTTTTTTTTTTTAATATATTCTATACAATGATTTAGCTTCTACTAGGAACATTTCATTGACTTCTGTTTCATAGATGAAAAGAAATGCGAACGTTTTATAATGTCAAAATTACTAAAAATAGTAATATTTCATAATATAACTAAATGGGTATCAACATCATGACATACAAGTAACACAATAACTATGTTGATGCCAAATAATAGCACAACCTGAAACTGCTTTCTCTATTTCATATAAAGGTTTTTCTTAACACAGTTTTAGGATAACACATTAGTGTACCAGTAGTTTTGTATAATTGTAGGCATGCAAGAGAAAACAAAATATAAATGGTGTGGAATAGGTAGTTCTGATTTGAACTCTGTGATCAATGGCTGCAAGGCAGAAGACTTCAAATAACATCTGCTGGGAAAAAAATGCCCAAGGGTGAAAATGTAATGGTGATTTAACAGCAGCCACATCTCAGAAATGTGGCACTTCTCTCATGAGTTCACAGAGATATATATGGTCTGAATATTCATTCGTAGCTAGTTTTATATTTGAAGATACTATTAAGTGGAAAATGGCAAACTAGGCAAATATTGCACTTCAGTAGAGTTGGTGTTGCTAGTACTTATCTTACAGAGAACAGGCATTCTGACAATGGTTTAAATGAAGTCTACGGGAAGTGGAATCTGGAGTAGAAGCGGCACCCTACCACATTTCACATAATAACTTCAGCATGACCTCTTTGATAACATTCTCTGACAACTTTTGCAAAGACAGACAAAAAGAAGCAAAAATGGTGACAAAAAAGAAAGATGTGCTTTTGTCCAAGTCATAAATTGCAGTGCATCTCTAAAGTCTGTAGGGTCCCTCTAAGGATCCGTGTTGTTCAACCAGAACTAGAATCCAATCCACTTCACTGCTCATTGTGCATTTAGTTGCATCTCTCAATTACATGCAGACATAAAAGTTATATACACTCTGCTGAATGAGTGCTTACCACTTGTGAATATTCAGCCCTCATGGTCCCTCCTGTGCTCCTCCCATGCTTTTGGGGAGGGGAGGAAGGGTTGTGGAAGGAGGAATTGGAATTGTGGTGGTTTCACACAGACATGAAGCTGAATTCTACCACAACTATTTTCTCAGTATTCCTCTTCAAAGAAAGAGAGGGAGAGAATATGGAAAAGGGCTCAAGGGTCACTATAAGTACAGGAATATCACTCAGCAATTACTGTCACTAGAAAAACAGATTCAATATATGGAGATCAATGTAATTATTGCCTATTACTAGCAAGCTAGAGCAATGAGAAACTAAAAGCAAATTAAACCTACCTTCCCCCAATCTACCTCCTCCCTCCAAGCAGTGCAAGGGAACAAGGAATGGGGGCAGCAGTCAGTCCCTAACACTTCATCTCTGCCGCTATCTCAGGGTCACTCCCTGCCCCTGCTCCATGTGGGGTCCCTCCGATGGGATGCTGTCCTTTCTGAACTGATCCTGCGGAGGCTGCCCACAGGCAGCAGCTCTTCAAGAACTGCTCCCACATGACTCTGTACCACGGGATCCATCCACCCCCAGGAGCAAACTGCTCCAGCATGTGTTCCCCACGGGCGGCAGCTCCCCTGAGATCCCCTGCTCCTGCGTGGGCTCCTCTCCAGGGTCTGCAGCTCTGGCCCGGGGCCTCCTCCTGTGGGGGCTCTCCATGGGCCGCAGCCTCCTCCAGGCCACATCCACCTGCTCCAACGGGGGCTCCTCCACAGGCTGCAGCATGGAGATCTGCTCCATGTGGGACCCATGGGCTGCAGGGGGACAGACAGCCTGCTCCACCAGGGGCCTCTCCACAGGCTTCAGGGGAACATCTGCTGAGTGCCTGGTGCACCTCCTGCTCTCCTTCTGCACCGACCTGGGTGTCTGCAGGTCTCTCACACTTTTTCACTTCTTTCTCTTACCTGTTGTGACGCAGAAGTTTTTCTGTTTCTTAAATCTGCTGTATCAGACGAACAACCAGCACCATTCACCATCTCAGCTCTGCCAGCAGCAGGTCCTTTCTGGAACTGGATCTGATCTAATATAGGGTAGTTTCTGGACTCTTCTCACAAAGACCACTCTTGCAGCATTCCCACTAGAAAAAACTTTGACACATAGACCCAATACATAAGGGTGGCTTAAATGAAATACTATTAAAGATAAAATATTGCCAAGTCTAGAAGAGTGCCATTTGGAAATATTTCTTCTATGCAAGAGTAATTAGGTATTAGTAGTAAATTAAAAAGGAATAATAATGATACATAGCAGCAGAAGACCTGGTAATTCCTTCACTAGCTTTTTGAGAAAAGCATACTAATGATCCACGCCTACATGATGGTATAAACATATTGAATCTGACTGACCACATGCATGATCATCTTGTAGAGATTGTTTATCATGTTTCATTACTAAGTTCCCTCATACAGCAGTGCAAATAAAGACAAAGATTTGGAAAAAAAATAATATATATATATATATATATATACACATATATATATGATACTGTTCTGTTTACACAACAAATAAGCTTGCCAATGCTTGACTTTGAAGAGTTGGGCTTAACAGGTTAACTGATGTTTCTGGTATGGAAAGACTATTTTATATTTCTAACTATCAGGCCAAAATCATTAACTGTCTGCCAGTTTCATGTCTACCTATGAGCATTTTCCAGCATCCATGCTTTGAAACACTACACTGTGCTCTTGAATAGATGAATGGCAGTGATAGCATCACAGTACTGTGGAAAGTTTCAGAAGAACAGAGAGTTTACAAAGGTCATCTGGTAAACCAGCAACCTTGTCATACTGCAAGGTCAAAGGGCAAATTTAGAGGCACAATCTGTTCCTCTCCTTTAATGCTGAAAATCCAGAAGTATTCAGAAGGTCTCTTCAGTTGTCCTTTTATGATATACCTTTCCACTTGTCCTGGCCCCAAATCCATGGTATGTTGACTAACACCCCAAAGACATCAACTTTCATGATATGCATGACATTTCAAAAGGCCAAGCTCTGCCATTCTTTTTGCATACAGATGTGCTCACTGACAATGCACAGTTTCACGCATCATGAACATATCTGAGACTTGGTTTAATTTCTTTAAAACTAATCTTAGTTTCCTCATAGACTCCCTGAAACAAAGACCTGTGTAAAGTAGCTAAGTAATTTTGCGCTGAATATTGATATTTTTGGGCAGTTACTTTGACTTATCCAACAACAGTTTACCAATTTTATTTTTTTTTTGCCTCAAGGACCAGAGGCAAAGTTCAAGATTGGATTGAATTTGGTTTCAAGATTGGAAACTAAATCTGCATTATGAAAGCAAAAAAAAAAAAAATCATATTTGTGGCAAGCAATAACTGCATCTGCAAGAAATTATTCTGCATGTACTTGCTCCACTGTTACATGAAAAACTACATACATGTCCTGAAGATTTGGCATCATGGACTAGTTTTACCTTGACAAACAAATAACAGAAGGAAGTTTTTCATCTAATACACCTAGATGTCTGTGAGAACAGTGAGCAAAGTGACATCTAATTATCTACCTTGCTATATCCAAACATTTTGAAGTGAAATTGAATAGTGACACAGCGCTAGCATTCACCAAAAAATCCACAAATTCTATAAGATTAATGATAACTTTGATTTACAGCATTGTCATCTAAAATTATACTTTAAATAGACAGAAATTTCAGCAATTTTGTGACATAAAGGATCATGTTGCTGCATCAAGTGGTAACTTGTTAGTCAATTTATTAATTGGTAGTAATTTCAGTAAAACAATTATAAAACAGATATTAACAAGTAGGATTATATGTGCAATTATAGAGTTTCCTAGATTAAATTCCAAAGGCTTCTTATAAAGTAAAGAAGATAAAAGACAGCACACCTACTAGGGAACATGTATTTCAATAGAAGCTTTAATAGAAGCTTTTTTTTTTTTTTTTTTTAACTGTGCAACTATCTCATTAACATTTATGTTTAGAACTGAAATGCAAGAGGTGATTGACATAGAACTCAAGAATTATACAATTCAGAAAGCCTTTTGTCATAGAAATAGCATCAGGGAGACAGACTCTGGAATCGGTTCAGCAAGCAGCAGAAAAGAGAATGAACTAGGTAAAAAAAAGTTTTTGTTTGTTTGGTTTTGTTTTAATGATGAATCAAAGCATCAAATTATCAAATTAAATATGCTAAATTTATTTACTTTTTTTTTTTTTAATATTGCTTTTTCTCAGAAGATCATATAATATTGCACAGTTACAGTTACTAATGTGTCCTCTTACACTTTCACAAGTGAAGAATCAAGGGACAACAGTAATATTTGCAAAGTTATATGTCTAATTCTTAAAGCATTTCAGAAGCTTAAGTTCCTTTTTGCAACCACGAATGAGGTACTTGATGTATTCAACAGATAAAACAGATAACAGAATATCTGCATATTACAACCAGAAGAAAAATATTTTATCTTGAAACAAATTAAGATTCATTCTCACAAGGAAAAACCCTCACAGAAAATTTAGAATCACGTAGCACTCTTACTTCAACAGTAGCTTATCGCATTTTGAACTCATCTTTGCAACTAGTTTCATAGTTTTGACAGGAATTATGGCAGATATCCCCACTCTTATAAATCTGTGGTCCAAGAAGGTAGTACAAATGCCCTGTGGTTTTGGAAAGCATCGTGGAGAAGTACTGACTATGAAAGTAATCCATGTTTCAGGCTGTCCCCATTTTGTCTTATTCTTTGGTTGGAAGGAAATGACGCACCAACACTTGTGTTATCAGCTGTAGCCTAGCTAACATAATGCACCTGTGGATGTCCTAAAATCTTTTGAGAGCCCAGGATGGTGGATAATGGACTTGGAAGTTTAGTAGTCCATACCTGAATTATGGATGAGTCGCATCAGCATTCAATGTAAACAAAACCAATCATGTTTACCCCAAAAATGTAGTAGATAAAACAGTGTATTAATTGAAAAACTAATTCATATCAACAGCTCAAAATTATTATCAGAAGAAAAAATATATCAATTAAAATAACAAAATTCACTGATAAAATTATGATTAATAATAAAGATCCTCCTGAGTTGCTCCAGTGCTTTATCTTTTTTGAAGCTAGTTAATTAGCCTAATTAACATCAATTAAAATAGAAGAAGAGTAGCAGCACTCCCTTCTTCTGTCCTGCTAGCATCACTTCTAATTAAGTATGACCAAGACTGATGTGGTTTATATAAAGTTTGTAGCTATCAGTATGTATTAGGCATGGGCAAGCAAACAGCAGATTGGACTCCTCTCAGGGGACCTAAATGGGGAAATGTCTAGTTTGGGGGTGGTAAGTAGCAAGACATGGAAACCCAGCTGCTCAGCCTTTCTAAGATGGCAGATGGCCTTTTACAGAAGCAAAACTGCATGTACTTAGAGACAATTTTTGGTAAGAGTTTAATCACCAAAGAGCAATAAGGTAGAGTTTTGTCTCGGGCTTTTAAAATCTGACTTATTTTGTATACATACAAAATGCATTAGGATGTTATGCATTAGAAGTTACATGATTTACAGCTTTAAAAAAAAAAAAAATAATGTCAGGAACTTTTGGTGCTTTCTTTCTATTGTGCTGTGGAAATGTCACTTTTGAGAAATGTGTTTTTTCAGTATTCTAAACTGGATTTTTTTTTTCTTACTTCAGAGGTTATATATAAACCCTAAGATGTTATAGCCTTTACCATGATTTTTAAACCTCACTGACATGGGTAACTATTTTAAACAGCTTGAGGGAACTTAAATTTTGCATGCATGTAGGTTTGGTTATACTGAAGTCACCAGCATCTTTCATCTACTAGGAATTTTCTCCCTCACAATGCCTGAAGTGTGACTTAAGAAAGAGCACAGAAGCAAAAAAGAAATTGAAGCAGTGTCCCTCTTATTTTGTTCACAGTAATCATTTTGCTTCTCTTCCTTTTATCAGTAAATGCTTTCTGTCACCATGAATGAATGCACTCAGGCATGGCAGAAATATGTTTTTATTGTATTCATTATGAATATACAAGATTTCTGGCATGATATGACACTTGAGAAACATGTAATAAATACAAATAGCAATGACTACTTAAGCTGAAAAGACAGGCTGAATCCTAGTCACTTTTCGTTTCACTGTTTCACACTTAAATGGTATGTGAGTTTCTCACTTTCAGAGGTTGTTTTTTTTTTTCTTTCTTTTCAGAGAAACTGAATTTTAATACTCAAGATTTCCACTGTACAAACCACCCAAATAAACCAAAGCACTAGCTCACATCATTGTAATATTTGGTCCATGAATGAAGATCTGAAACACTTTTAGGCAGCACAAGGAACAGAATTTCAAATATCATAAGACCTCTATCTGTTTATAAAGTTCAAATTGTACATAGCATAAATAAAGCCTTATTTTATGGTGATGTATGAGTGTGTTCAGATTCACTGCCAAGAAATAAGAAGTCCAGTTGCCACTTACACGTGCTGCTTCTTTGGCTGTATTCACATGCAACAAAATGTAAAACTGGGGAAAAAGATTCAGGCTCAGCTCCTACTGCACACATTCCTTGTAGCAACCCAAGTAATATACATAATAAGCTAAAAGAAGGCTGTGACACATGCAATTACAGCAGATGAGACCAGGGATTTCAGCAGAGGATCAGGGTGCCCCAGGGTATTGAGTATAAAAGAGTCTGTCTATTAAATAGTTTGTGCTTTGCTATGACAAAAAAAAAAAAAAAAAAAAAAAGTGTAATTGTCCAGATGTTTTAATTTGATGGTGCTATGGTAAAACCTTGACTTTCCTTGAAGAAGCATGCAGTTTTCTTTAAGATAGTAAATGCTGAGATTTTGTGCTGGAGAAATGCTATGGAATATATTTGGTGGGTGAAGGGAAATGGGTACAGTTCTTCTGTTTATACATATTTCCATCACCATTTAATTATTTTATTGGAAATATATAACTCAAAGCTGTTCAGCAGCAAGGATTTGTTTTCCTTTTTCTTGATTCTTCCTGTAACATTGCTGAATATTTGCTTGTCAACATCGTTCAAAAACAATGCAGAGAGAAAAATACATCTTAAAGTAAGCATTAAAAAAAAAAAAATGTGCACAGTACATTACCTGTAGTCTCAGCACCCACTATACACAATATTCCATTTGAGAAAAAGCATGCATTAATTTGTCTTTGGCTTTGTAATACAATTATGTTTACTATAGCAAATAAATATATAAATAAAAGTAAATGAACATCAAGAGAGGTTTAAGGCCAGAGGCTCTGACACCACCCAAGTACGTTTCCTTGTTTCCAGGGCTGAATAGAATGAAGCAGGGCTTGAGGTGTGTGTGCAAAACCCAAGTAATGGCTTTTACATCTTCAAAATGGTCAGGTTAGAAGTTAATTCAGGACTCTCAAACTGGACATGCATTCATAAAAACAGAGTATTTTAATATCTCACTGATTTAATAGACTTATTTAAATAATATTAGGTTTGCATGTAAATTCTTTGTAGATTGAAGACTATACTCCTGCATTTAGAGCTGATGGATAAGAACTTCCTCTTGTGGAATTTTGGGACTTCCCAATCCAATCCCAGAAGAACAAAGGTGCAAAATATTTAAAAAACAGCTTAAACCAATACTTCAAAATTTCCATAATATCTGGTTCACCTCAGATCACAGAACAGTCTAAATGTCTGGAATGCTTATCCCACACCCATTTCCATGACATAGATAACAATGAACAGATTTCTGTTAGATCAGGAGAACTATGATTTAATTAAAAATAAATTTAATTCTTTCTGAATTTAGATGTATTTCAACTAGGAAAATGTATGCAATTTCTTTCTAACACTCACATTAGTCTAAGTAGAATCTACAAATTGCATGTATTCCCTTGAGTTTGAATGGATTTCAAGCTATCTGAAGCAAATCTGTGGAGTGGCAAAAACCATTATAGCATCTGTGAACCATTCTGGAAGGCTGGTATTTCAGGGAATGCTACAAGATCACAGATAATCTATCAGTGTGAAGGAAACAGTGAACAGCCCCAAAAGCTGCAGAACTACGGCTTATAAACAGCAAAATGTACTCAGTAGGTCAAAGTACGTTGGACTTCTCTAGATGAACTTGGAGGTATTACAGTAAACAGGTGTAAAATGGTAAGGCCTATTCAGAGCAGAACACAGCTTGCAGGTCGAAGCTGGTGTGGGCTTGGAAGGTGTTTTGTTTAGAATGTTGTCTAGCTGATGTTTGCCAGCTGAGCAGCAAAAAAGCACCTGGAAGGGATTTTGACACTTCTGTTATGACATTTTCTATTTAAATGTTTGTTACACCAGTCTACAGCAAATAGGTGTTTCAATGAACTTTTTTAGTTTTGTGATCTGTTTTGCTACTTGTCCCTGTACTTTGATTATAGACACGCTTCTTTGTCCCTGGCAAGTTCAAATTATTTAAATGATCTCAGGATCTGCAGTATCTTTACAAGCACACAGCAGAGTCTCTGATCACATGTGTTTAACAGAAGTGCCTTCAATCCTACTGAGCTTAATTAATGTATAGTGGAAGAATGAAAAACAAAAAACACAAAACTTTCAATTGAACAACCATCTAAGAACCTAAGGATTAAGAGAATAATCCTTTGCAAACAGAATAAACAAAAAAAAAAAATCAAAAAAAAAAAAAAAGGATCCATGAAAGTCAATTGTATGCTGCAAGAGTACAGCTATTCATTCCAGTAATACATATTTAGCTTTTCACAAAGAAAAAAAGTAGTGTAAGCAGAGAGCCAGTGTGAAGCCATTTCCCTATTTGCTGATTACATATCTGTGCAACTAAAGCACTATTTATTGAGTAATAGCATTTAATAGTTGTCTTTTATTCTCAGTAGGCTAGAAGCATAGCTGTTAATTTATTTCAAAATGAAAAATTTCAAGCTGTTTTCTCAGTGTCATGGTCTTTTAACCACATCTTCATATAGGCTGAAATCTAACACTATATTCACATTAAAAAGTTTTGGGTTCAGTTACATTTATACCCCATTGCACAAGAATCAGACCCTGTCTCTAACATGTATAAACTGGTAATTCAGATTTCCACAACCGAGAAACTGAACCAGTATCACATACAGATATGTGCCAAACCATGAAAAACCAGAGTATTATCACAAAGAAGTTCTCTTGCTTAGCAAGCTGCAGCAAGCTTATGATAAGTCCCCTGACATAAGAAATAAATAGAAGAGCAAGTAACTACATGAAATAAATGTATAGCTATCTATGCAAAATTCTGAAGTATAGCAATAACTTTATCATGAGCAACACTAGGAAAAAAAAATATTTCCTATTGTTGCTAAAAGTTCAATATAGAAGTTTCTTTAGGTGTTGATATTTTAAAGATAAAATCTACAGAAGCCTATATTGACCAAACTTCAAGGAATTGAAATAATAAATTTGCATTAGAATATAGATATGTTGTAATCCCATTAAGTCAAATGTTATTATGGATGTTATTTGTTATTGTTCCTGTTACAGCAATTCCTGGGAAACCTGTCAAAAGTGAAACAATGCTGTGCCAGACATCGTTCAAATGTATAGTATGATATGACCTTGCCCTTAGACCTTTCTCAATCTAATTTAAATCACTAAGAAAGGAAGGTGAAAGCAACAATAGGAATGCTACTGGACAGCCATCATGCAACATTTGCATTAGCTTTTTTTTTTTTTTTTTTTTTTTTTTTCCTGTAGGCAAGGTTATGTTTTTGTAGGACACTAATTTCTGTGTTTTTATGATGGTATTCAATGATCTGTGACTTGCCTGCACTGACCATAGCTTGTGCTTACTTTATCTCTGTGGTAACTTCTGTTTGTATTTACTTGTGATTACCTTTGAGAAACTACCATATAGGAAGAAGAACAGTGGTATGTGAATTCATAAGCCTAAAATAGCTTTAAGTATGGAAAAAGGATTTATCTGAGAAAAATGGAGTTTTGCTTGTTTGCACTGTAGAAATTCACAATTAATACTGAGATTGTTATGAAGAAAGTCTGGATGGAATCGTGTGTGTAAGCATGAGAAAGAAAGCAGAAAAAAAGACTTAAGTGTGGCCTGATGATAAGTGACTCAGTTCCCAGGGCACTGTTTTCATCAGCAAAATGGAGGAAGGTAGTGTTGATGTCCAAAGCAAAGAGCCTGCAATCTAAGATAACTCACCAGCAAGAGACAGTGTACTGACACTGAAAGAGTGGCAGCAAGGCTGCAACTTGTCATGTGCACTAGTTTTTTCCTCTTGGTAAGATCTCTCCTACATGCCAAAAGAGGAAAGACAGACAATGGACAGCAGTGTGTCTTGAGTTTTTTGGCAGCTGAAGTAAGCAAGATCTGAAGTAAAGCCAACAGATCCTGAGGAATATGAGAGGTCTCTACAAAGACTCATTTGTCATTGCCAGCTGAGAGGAGCTCCAGCAATGCAATGAGGACCAGACAGATAGGTGTGCGCTGTATTCTGCATTGCACAATGTGATCTTGAGCTGAATGATTGGGCACATGCATTGCTGCATGTGAGTACACAATTGAGTGTGTGAAAGAGTAAAATCAACTTGCTTTAAAATGTTGAAAATAAATGACATCTTTCCAATCCATAAGACTCGATGATCTTGAGGTCTCTTCCAACCTAGAAATTCTGTGATTCTGTGATCGGTACTTCAGTTTTGACTGCTTTAGCCGTGCGAATTGGTCTGTTTTGGTTTCGTTGGTGGGGTTTTCTTTTTGTTAGCGAGAGACTCTGACCCTTGGAGATCTGGAGAAAAAATGGGTCGAGGCAGGGTTGCATGGGGCAGCCTTTCTCTCTGGCAAGCCAAACGGCCTGGGGGGGAGCCAGCCCCAGAAAAGGGGGCCCTCAGCCCCCCCAACCCTCGTCCTTGCTCCACGTGAGGGCATCTTCCGGGCCTCTCCCAAGGCAGCCGCCTTCGGCCTCGCACGGGTCGCTCCATCACAGAGCTTTGCCGAGGTCACAGTGGCCACCAGCGGGCCCGCCCTTGTCCCGGGCCCTATAAAAGGGGCCCCCCTGCCACTGGCCCGCCACTTGCTCAGCGATTTGGTCTTCCAAAAGCCAGCGGCTGAAGGAAGGCCAGAGACAGGAGCAAAAGGAGAGCGAGGCGAGCAGCAGCCCTTCTCAGTGCGAGGACAAGAAATTGTTCCTAGGACCACTGAGGAGAATGTCTGCCTCTGAGAGAATGCGCCATGGGTCGAGGGCCAGCGCCTCCAGCACAAGAACCAGCAGTGCCCAGGAGGTGTCTGGTGCCCGGCCCAGAGGCTATTATGATAAATATCACTGGCGCTGAAGTGATGCGGGGAGCACGCCGGCCCTTCGGACGGACAGCAGCAGCAGGCCTGGGCCTAGCCGGAGGTCCAGTGATGATGGAGAGCGTGGGTTGGAGGGCCACGGGAAGCGGAGCCGTGCCCAGCGGACAGAATATGATGCGGGACCCAGCCGTGGCCAAGGGAGAGATGACAGCAGGAACTCCATGAATGACAATCAAACGGAGAACAGAATGGACCCAAGGCCCGGAACTGGGAGGCGTCCTGGTGCGGCACCGTGGCCGGAAAATATGCCCAGTGGAAGGCAGCCTGTGTGGGCAGTCCCTGCCAGGGACTGGCTTGTCCTCCAACCCGCAGAGCCCATGGAGGTGGGTGCACGAGATGAAGAGGAACCGATGGAAGTGGACCCACCTCGGCCACAACAAACATGGGAGTCCCCCTGCAGCTCTCTGAAAAGTGTCCTGAAGGAACACCGGCAGCTGTGCAGAAGGGCTCGGCAAGCTCCCTATTCCGCATCGCCCAGGCTCCACTCCAGGCATTAGGCTGGAGCCACGTGGCAATAAAGACCTTTGCCAATTGTCAGGGGTTGTGTGAGTGCTTCTTTCCCATCCGGCAGCCCTTGTGTGAGAGGTGGCAGCCCTTCTGCGCAGAGCCTCGAGGAAGAGCCCAAGAGAGTCCCCAGCTCCCTCCGGGCTGCTGTGCTGGGGTGACAGGAGGAGTCCTCAAGAACCACCATGCGCCTTTAACATTTGTGAAAATAAACCGAGGGGTGAAAACAGTGGTGTGTGAGTGATTATAGCTGGCTAATTTCTTACATTAGGAGTGAGTTTCTATATCTGAGTAATTGGTAATGACAGACATGGAGAAGGCTGAGGTACTCAGCAACTTCTTTGCTTCTGTCTGCACTGGTAGAAGGGCTTCCCCCATCTTTCATTTCCCTGACCCCATAGATGGAGGCTGGGGGAGCAGAGTCCCACCCAGTGTAAGCGAAGAGCAGGTTCGAGACCAGCTGATGAATCCGAAGAGGTACAGGTCTACGGGACCTGATGAGAAGAATCCCAGGGTCCTGAGGGAACTGGCTGATGGAGTTGCCAGGCTTCCCTCCATCACAGCAGAGAAGTCCTGGTAGTGGGGTGCTGTCACTGGGGAGTGGAAAAATGGAAACGTCATGCTCCTACTCTTCAAGAATTAAAGAATTGAACAAAGAGCACTGCTCTTCTACAGGTAAAGCAATTAGGAGACATTACTTCTCAGAAAGAGCAGTCAGGCACTGGGACAGGTTGCCCAGGGAGGAGGTGGTGTCACCGCCATGGGGGTGTTCAAGGCAAGGTTGGATGTGGTGCTTAGGGACATGGTTTAGTGGGTGACATTGGTGGTTGGGTGATGGTTGGACCAGATGATCTTGAAGGTCTTTTCCAACCTTATATATTCTATTCTATTCTATTCTATTCTATTCTATTCTATTCTATTCTATTCTATTCTATTCTATTCTATTCTATTCTATTCTATTCTATTCTATTCTATTCTATTCTATTCTATTCTATTCTATTCTATGATCTTATCACCACTATTTTCATCTTAAATTTAAAGCATGGCACCATTCCAGCTACTATGAAGAAAATCAAATCAAGTCAAAACAAACAAACAAACAAACAAGAACAACAAGGCAGGACAGAACTACAACAAGGAATTTGTTCAAAAGAGTATGAAAAATAATATATACCACTATATGGGTTCAAATTAATAAACAAAATAAAGAACAACCAAGTACTGTTAACAGTGTTCAACTTGTTAAGCTTGTTGTGCTGATGAACTATCTTTTGACTTTGTAGCCTGATAGCTCAGTGCATGTAATATTACTGTTTCCTATCAGAGGCTGTTCTTTTGCTAATTTTGTACAGTCTTAGGATTGAGTTCTGTTAGGTTTGCTTGGTCTGACCTTGCATTGGCTTGTCTGGTACTTTGCTTTAGTTCATTTGACTGTGAAAGCAGTCTTTCTAACGACCAAGTGTCTATACTTAACTTGTTTTGCTTATCTTTCTATATTATAACAAAATATTCTATATAAAAAGTAGTGACAAGCAACTGTTCTGCATAGAATGAAATATTTATGTCCTTAGTTTAATGATGTACTGTAGAGGAACAAAGGTCTGGTATGACAGCAGAGACCTTGAAAGTGGAGACAGAAGATGCATTGTAGAAGAATGTAGACAAGAGACGATAAGGGAAAGGACACAAGATGACAGCCAAGGCCCCAGGGCTATAAACAACTCGCCCGTGGTCAGCTAAAGAAATGCAAATCTTAGAGAGGAAAAGGGGCAGAAAATCAGAAGTGCAAATACACCATTTTAAACTGCATTATCATTGCAACATTTTTTACCCTGTAGTATAGTACTTTCCTTTATTTTCTATTCCTGTAGTAATTAGATTTATAATAATTATTATTTTTACTATACTGTTAATATTTTCATTGCACTAATAAAAAAATCTTGGCTTTAAAACAGAGATGCACTTCCTTTTTGCCTATGTCTTTGAGCATAACAATATCTTCGGGGGAATATAACATTCGCCATGCACTTGTTTTCATTTTGCATAGCACATGGATTTATACCAGTTAAAACAGGATCCCCTTAAAACTTGAACATAAAAGAGAATATATTTATGCTATGGTGCCCACTTTCATGTAAATGAAATTTCTTAATTCAAGTTCTGCTCTCAATAGATTTAATTTGTTGTCTATCTATGTGTAAAAAAATAAAGATACTGGCCTAGGTTAATTCCATAATAATTTCATTAAGCTTTCTACTTCATTGGAACAACACCGGGTTTAGATTGATGCAATAAGATCAGAGTTTGTCTCAATAATGTAGCATTTCCAGCTGAAGAATTGTATCAATGATAGCGAAAGGGCAAAGGGCCCAGGTTACATAGAAAATATTTCAAATCTGCTGGTATGGATTAGCAGGGATGCAATTGAGACTGGAGGGCTTAATACTTTCTCAGTACAGCGCAGAACTGTCTGCTAGTCTCCTCTAAATATAGGGAGTGAAGGAGAAGAGGTTCAAGTAAATCTTGTTCAAGTACTATTAATTCTCCTGTTTGATGCAGAAATTAATATTATATTCTACTTGAACTGTACACCTAGATTTTGCCAATTTACAGACTTTTTTTTTAAAAAGGTTTGGAACAGCAGAATGATTTCATCTTTAGGGGTATATATTTTCTTTCATTAAAAAGAGCATTCTTCAATGCATATTTTTTGGTATATCCTGGGTTTCTGTCAATACCACCAACAATAAAAGGTTAAATATGGCAGTATTGAATAAAAAATAAATTTAATAAATTTAATAAAAAATAAAAGATTTATTTGAATTCAAATCAAAGACTAATTTATGAAAATTAACTGTTGTCTATTTTAATGGTATCTGTTATAATATTATAATATTAAAAATATAAAAACAGCAGCTCTATTCCTGTATGTCTACTGGCAGTGACAACATCTGATAGTAAGAGCTGTAGCTGTCACTCAACACAGCCAATACCAAGTAGCCAATACCTTCTCTGTACAGGAGCTTTTGCTGGCAGATTTGTCCTGGCTCTTAGCATTTGTTTGTTTGTTGTGTTGTGTTTTTGTTGTTGTTGTTGTCATTGTTGTTGTCATAGTTTTTTTGTGTGTGAAAAGTAGACATGACCACAGACAAATGGGAAGTTAAGGACAGTTATATTAAGTGCAAAATATAACTTGAGTATTTCTCCATGGGCTACAGGTGTCCCTCTCTGTATACACATTTCTCCCTCAGAGAATGCATGCCTGGCAGTTTCAGTAGCCATCTCAAACATCAAGGGGAAGGCCTTCTTGTTGAGTATTTTGTTTTTGTTTTGGTTTGGTTTTGGTTGCTGTTTGCTTGTTTGTTTTGTTCTGTTTGTTTTGCTTTTTTCTTTTGAATGGGTAGTCGGTCTGGGTATGTACTGTCTTTCTGGACCGTGCCTGGTGGAGACCATTGCAGCCTAGCTAATGGGAGGCTGTCGTTAGAGGAGGTGTTCGTATGGGCAGGGCAGAGCGCTCTGCCCTTCCTGCTCGCCCTTCCTGCGTGAACCGCCATGCTAACTGCCGCACCACTCCCTTCTGACATGCCATGCCCTGTTTGCCCGCCCTGTTCGCTGCGCTCCCTAGGGGCAGCTTATGAATGGCCGGGGAGGGGGCGCTGCTGGCTCCGCCTGTGCCTTGTCAGCCTCCCTCGCAAGGGCTGCCGGGTCTTGGTGGCTCCCTCAAGTAGGCTCGATGCCGGAAAAATTAGCCCTGCCTGGTCCGATCTCCCACTCTGTTACAGAACACGTCTGCCCCAGAGCCGATTGCCTCGGCAAGTGGCGATCCTTTCCTAGTGGATTGTGAAGCGGTGACTACTACCATCCTTCCAACGTTCCAGAGGTCAGAGAAAAGTAGAACAATCCCACTTCTTCAATGATTTCTTCAAGGGACAAATCCTCCCTATGAGAATTCACAGAGTTAAGGATTGTAATTTGTTTGTTTTTATGGCTTTTGTTCTGTTTTAGGCTTTTGTGTGTATGTGTGTCCCAAAAAGATATTATTTAAATTACTTTGCTTCAGTTTAAGAAGTGGTTGCATGTTAAATCGAAGTAGTGAGTGGTGAGTGATCTCCATAAGACTGTTATTAGCAGTCACATAGGTACCACCTCTCTCTTTGACAGATTAGATCTCAAACATACTTACATAAGGTAGTACAAGTTATTTAAATCTTAAAAGCAATCCTTTTGACCCGATGCAATTCGCTATAATGTTGGCCAACCCTAATCTAAATCATCTTACTCAATTCCTTTCATATATTTGCTTGTCACCAAGTTACATAAATACCTACCATTTATTATTTTTCTTAGATTTACTAAGAAGATTTTATTTTTTTAAGTTTTTATTCAAGTGCAATATATTGAAATGAAACATATCAGTAAAAGTGTCACAATAACATCTGCCATATATGTACATAATATAGAATTTGATGAAAATGTATTGGACATGAATGAGTAATATGAAGAGTCACTTTCAATCACTTCTGTTTTTAACAGGGATATGGATTCTCAAAATGTGAAAAGAGGTACATGAGGTGATTGAAATCTCTACCTTTATGAAAAAAAAAAAAAAAAAAAACACTAAAAATAATAAAACAATAAAACATTTAGTATATTTTTCAGAGTTTTCATAAGAAAGCTTCAGTGATTTTTTTCCACTGAAGGAGGCGAATTTGAGTCTTTGAGTCTTTTGAAGTCTTTGAATGTTCTCTATTTTCTAGCTGTTTTATTCCAGGCATATGAAAAAAGTCTAGAAAAACAAACAAATAAACAAAGTTTTTAATCTCAGTAAATTCCAATAAGATGTATCTAGAATTAAACTCTTCTCTGAAGACATCCACACACACACACACAAAAAAAATTGTTTTTCAGAAGATGGAGCTCACCTGCATCTTGGTGGTCACTAGCAGTGTCCCTGACTTGCAAAGCTCCAGCACTGACAGCATGATTATTTCCTCCCAGGTCACAGAAGCACTCCATCTCTCCAGGCTGCTTATCACTACACCTCAGTACTGGAAGTGAAACCTGTAACTTTTCCTGTTGATGTCTCTTGTGAAGAGCAGGGTTAGGCTGTCTTAATGGGAACAAATACTTTTTTAGGGGAATGAGAAGTGGGAAAGTTAAATAGGTCAAAATAGCCCAGAGGCACCGGTACCAAGTGAGACTCCCAGAACATCACCTGTCAGCCAGGTGGGAAGTGACAATTTCATTAAAAGATATAAGGGAGCTCACACCAATGTATTTTCTACCTTTCTAAGATTACCAATGATAACTGGCTGAGAAAGCATAGATTTAGAAATAAAGAGATGAGGATTTTAATTCATCAGGATTTCAGTGTAACAGCTGGATATATACAAGATGAAACAGGCTAAATGTCATTCAGAAACAGGAACAGAGGGTCTGCAAGTCCTTCAGTTTTCCTTATCAGGAAATTAGTGTTGATATATTTAGTCCCAGAAAACTAGGTGAGGAAAGCCCCTCACGTGTACTGAAGTCCTAATCTGAACTGCAACCAGCTGTTCAGTGCACTGCCCACAGCTACATTCAGTCCAAGGCTTTGTTGTACCAAGCTTTCCTAAGCCAATTAAACCTGACATTTTGCACACTCTCTAATTAAAATGCAAATGAAGGGATGATTTATGTAAAAAGAACAGATTATGCAGGTTAATTAAGAGGAAAACATACCTAGACCCCAAGTTTATTGTTAATTGGATTTTAAACATAACCTGCTGACACAGCTGAATATGGAGTCTGCACACAGTATGGTGCTTCAGTGGAAAGGCCCTTTATCTATAGCAAATGTTGGGAGGTCTCCAAGGGAGCTCTTTTATAATTATTCATCTGTTAATAGAAGTTTGAGATAAATTAGTGAAGATGCATGTTTCATTCCTGCCTTTAACATTCTGCCTCATTCTTCTAATTCTAGCATACACAATGCTATGTCTCAGACTAGCCGTCTACAAATTTGTCCTAGAATAACACATTTATAGTAATTGTACTGCTTGTAATATTCAGTGTACCCATCCCATCTGTAAGTTTTAATGCAGGTAATCAGAGCGGAGTTACTGAACTCTTGAGAGATGGGTCTGCACCTCTCTCTTACCTGATGTAAAGGTATGTGCTCCAAACTTGGAATCAGGCAAAAATAAAATGCATGTGAAATAAAACTTTGCCAGCCCCTTTCCAAGGTAGTATTTTCCAGGCTTTGAAGCAATCCATTTATAAGCACTGTGTCATATTTAATTTTTAAATGTACATTTGGAATGATAGTAATGTTTCTGATGTGCTTTCAGTAAGCAAATGCAATTAGACCTTTTAAAATGAGTTTTAACAAAACCAGCCCTACGGCAGTGATACAAATAAACTTCTACTTACTATTTTTTGGGTATAACAGAAAGACAAGCTTAAAAGGGATTAGTCAAGGCAGGAAAAAAAGTGTAGCTTTCAGGGAACTTTGAGAAAGGAGTTCAGGATTGCAAGAGAAAATATGTGAGAATATGTTCCAGCACTCCAGCCTGTCCAAATGTTAGATCTAATTGAAGAAACTAATTTCATAGATCTCCTCATAAACTGACTGTGTCAGCTGAAGAGTCATTTCTTGCATTTTTTTATGCATTACATAAAAAAGGAGAGAGGTGATTTTTGTTAAAATACCTGATTTAAAACTTCATTCCTGGTTTTCCAACATATTTCTTGTATAAGCTAGACAAGCAGATCCAAATCAGATTTCTAATGCCAGTTAATACACAGCTGTATTAATGCACAGGCAGGTGCTTTTAAAAACACAAAGGCACCATCTGCATCTTTAGGTTGCTAAATGCTTGAAAATCTGGCTCACTATTACACTGAGCTTCAGGAACAGATGTAAAATGGGAAATAATCAGGTTCCCTTTCTCCTAGCTTTTGTCCATTTAGATATGGTCTTTCATTAGGCCTGCCTTCTCTCCATATATTTGTCTCTAGTGTGAGAGTTATTTTATTTTAATTGAGACATCTAGTCACTACATAGAAAAAAAAATATATATTCTCAGTGAGGATTCACAGAGCAAAAGTGACTATTACCTCAACCCATCATGCTAATACATTGTATAAAAATTCAAAAGCACTGCCAAATGAAGTCCTTATATAAGGAAAAAAAATGAAAGAGAATACCATGAATCTAATACTTGTTATTGACATTGTAGTTTCAGCCCAAACTCACTGGAAAAGTGTGGCATGGGGGTATAGGGCAATAATTAGTAGTAATTAGATTTACTCATATCATTTACCCTCTACATTACTTAGAAAAGTACTTCACTTCTTATTGAGCAAATAACTCCTTTAACATGGGAACAGGAAGAATTATTAAAGAATGGGGAAAGCTATATTTCAGCTCCCCAGCTGCTCAGTTTAATAAGCAGAATTTAACTTTCTTTCACTAACTTCTTACACTCCTCTTTTCCGCAATAGTAAGAACCTAGACCAACAGCTCAAACATCCATCCTTATGTTTAAAACATACATACAAACTACCATGTAGTTTATATATATATAGTGTATATACATATATATATATATATAAATATATAAAAATCCTCTTGACTGTTTTCAGGCTAAAGTTAGCAATACCAGGGAATCCCAAAATGCATTGGTTTTCTGATATAATTACATAACACAAAATATATGGAAAAATACATCTAAATGGTGAAGGGAATTAAAGCCCATATTCCTTGAGAAAACTCAGAGAATATGTTGATTTTTTCATCAGGTATTTTGGTTTTTATCTTGTTTTGTGTGTTTGCAATCTTATGATTGTTGCTGCTGCATTTTTGCCCGCTTCTTGTGTTTAGGTGCAGGGAGGTTTTG
The DNA here is from genome assembly GCF_963932015.1 of Anas acuta. Lineage (NCBI taxonomy): Eukaryota > Metazoa > Chordata > Aves > Anseriformes > Anatidae > Anas > Anas acuta. The sequence goes on from NC_088981.1 coordinate 68,393,890, forward strand.
ATAAAGAAGGCTGAGGGCTACCAGCAAGACCATACCTGAACATAGTAGTTGAAATTTGCAGTAAAATAAGTTTTCCCAGATTTCCAGAACATAAAAAAGTACACACTGAGGACAGGAGGACAAGCACAGGAGCTGTGCTTGTGCCACCACGGGTGCTGAAAGGATGCAGGCAGAGCCAGGGGGCACAGCAGCCCACCCACCCCCTGCAGTATAAAGGCAGTCCCTAGGGCGCGCCATGAACAGGGCAGGACAGGACCGGCAAGGCAGTTGGAGGAGGCGGTTCCGCCAGAGCAGGGAAGGGCACGGCAAGGATCCTCTTCTCCCTTTCTTTTCCTCACCTCTTCTCTGGGAACTCTGCCTCATACAACTTATTATTCACCATGGTGGGCACCCGTTGCAGTGGCTGGGCTGAGGTGGCAACACAAACTGAGGGGACACAGCATTTCTAGGCTCACGTGGGCACCCAGGTGCATCCCCTGAGGGGGGAAGTGGCAGTCCAGGCTGGACACTGTGGGAAACTCCAGAATCTGGATGCCTCCCTGTGTTCTGAGGGAAGAGAGGGCTGTCATGGGTGCAGGTGTGCCATGCTCAAGGAACTGCTTGAGCAGATGGCCAGGCTGCAGCAAGAAATTGGCAGCCCAAGGGGCTCCTGGGAGTCTCTGAGGGAAATAGATAGGAGATGTCAACCTGCCCCTACTGAGGCCCAGCAGCCCCCTCCTAAGTCCCTGTAAGGGGTAGTGCCAATCCAGCTGCTCACCTGTAGGAAAGAGGGCTTGACCACCCACAAAAGGAGAGGGGCTGGACCCTCATCTCTGCTCAAAGCAGGAGATATCTGCCCATAATACCCACATTGCCACCAACCCCCATGATGTCCCTGGGTAATAGATTCGAGGCTCTTGGGCAGAAAAAGGATCTGTCTGAACAGCAGTTGGAACCCAGGTACTGAGAACCATGTCAAGGTCGAGGGAAGTACCAAGCATAGGGAGTGGGGCCAGACAGGGCACTGCATCAAAACCAGTGCCACAAAAATGGACGAAGAGTCTTAGTGATTGGGGACTCTTTGCTGGGGGGCACCAAAGCTCCCATTTGCCATCTGGATAACATCTCCAGAGAGGTATGTTGTCTTCCTGGAGCACATGTCAGAGATGTTAAGAAGGCTCTGCTACAGCTCATTAAACAGGAGGACTACTATCCTCTTATTGTCTTTCAGGCTAGGTCCCTGGAAGCTACAACAAGGAAAAAGAGTAAAATTAGAAATGACTTTGCATCCCTGGGAAGGATGTTGAAGGGATAAGGGGTGCAGGTAGTGTTCTCTTCTGTCCTCCCGATAGGTGACCGGGACCCAGAAAGAAGAAGAATGGGACAGGTAAATGACTGGTTGAGGGGTTGGTGTGTAGACCAATGCTTTGGGTATTTTGATTTTTGGGCAGGCCTTTGAGAAGCTGGGTAAGTGGGCTGCTGACAGACTCTGACACAGCAAGTAGGGCGCAAGTATATTGGGGAGCAAGCTCTCTGGACTGATTACCAGGGCTTTGAACTAAGTTTGACAGGGGAAGGGAATTAGATATGACAGAGAAGGGCTGGGGGATGTTGTGACTGCTGCCACTGTTGAAGATAGTAGGGAAAAAACTCTGAGTTGTCCCATGGGATCATCCAAGGGCTCCTCAGAGAAGGTAATGTACCCGATACCCCAACTGGAACCTTCTTGTGTCCCTCTCTTGCACCCCTCTAGGGGCAACTGCACCTGCTGCTTCCCTTAGATGCCTGTATACCAACGCACATAGCATGGATAATAAACAGGATGAGCTGGAGATCTCTTTATGGTCGAGGGGCCACAATCTCATTGCGATCACGGGGACACGGTGGGACAGCTTGCATGACTGGAATGCTGTCATGGAGGGCTATGTCCTTTTTAGGAAAGACAGGTTGGGGAAACGAGGGGGTGGAGTTGCCCTTTATATGGGAGAGCAATTAGAATGTACCCAGCTCCAATTATCCAGACATCTGTTGGGTAAGCAGGTTGGCCAGGCACATGCAGTCCAAACGGTTCCTGCAATGCATGGAAGATCATTTCCTGATACAGGCGGTGGAGGAGCCAACAAGGTGCGGGGTGCTTCTGGACCTCGTTCTTACCAACAGGGATGGGCTTGTTAAGAATGTGAAGGTTGGGACTGGCTTGGGATGCAGTGATCCATGAGATGGTAGAGTTCAAGATGGAACTTGGTGGAAGAAGTAAGGCAAAAAGTAAGACTGTCACCCTGGATTTTGGAAAGCCAGCTTCAACCTCTTCTGGGACCTACATGGGGGTATCTCATGGGCTAGATTGCTAGAAGGTAATGGTGCCTGTGAGAGCTGGGCAACATTTTAACAGCGCTTCTAACAAGCTCAGGATTGGTGCATCCCGAAGAGTAGGAAATCGGGGAAAGGGAGCAGGAGACCTGGATGGATGGGCAAGGAGCTCATCAACAAGACCAAAAGGAAGAAGAAGGTCTATGAAATGTGGAAAAATGGCCTGTCCTCTTGGGAGGAGTATAGGAGTGTTGTCAGGGCCTGCAGGGATGCAATGAGGAAAGCTAAAGCCCACCTGGAGATGAAGCCGGCAAAAGAGATAAAGGATAGTAAGAAGTTTTCTTTTGAAGTATGTAAACAGTGAATGGAAGACTAGGGATAATGTGGGTCCCCTGCTGAACAAGAGAGGAGTCCTGGTAATGGGGGACGCTGAGAAGGCAAAGATACTGAATGCCTTCTTTGCTTTGGTCTTTGCTTCAAAGTCTCAGCCCCTGTACTCCTGGACCCTGAAGGGAGGAGAAAGAGTCTGGGAAGTGGACAGCTCTCCTTTGGTTGAGGAGGGCATGGTTCAGGAGCATCTGAGTGGGATCAATGCACACAAATCCATGAGTCCTGATGGGATGCATCCATGTGCGCTGAGAGAGCTGGCAGAGGTGATCACCGAACCGCTCTCTATCATCTTTGAAAGGTCTTGGAGAACAGCAGAGGTGCATGAAGACTGGAGGATAACCAATGTCACTCCAGTCTTCAAGAAGGGCAAGAAGGAGGATCTGGGAAACTACAGGCCAGTCAGTCTCACCTCTGTCCCTGGGAAGGTGTTGGAACAGTTTGTTCTTGATGCTATCTCCAAGCAATTGGAAGAGAAGAAGGCTATGAGGAGTAGTCAGCATAGATTCACCGAGGGGAAGGCGTGCTCGACCAACCTCATTGCCTTCTGTGATGACAGCTGGGTAGATGGGGGAAGGGCAGTGGATGTCATCTACCTTGACTTTAGCAAGGCTTTCGATACTGTCAATCATGACATCCTGATAGAAAAGCTGAGAAAGTGTGGGATAGATGAGTGGACAGTAGGGTGGGTTGAGAACTGGCTGACTGGCCGAGCTCAGAAAGTAGTGACTGGTGGCACAGAGTCCAGCTGGAGACCTGTGACTAGTGGTCCCCAGGGGTCGGTGCTGGGTTTGGTCTTCTTCAACATCTTCATCTACGACCTTGACGAGAGAATAATGCCTGCCCTCAGCAAGTACGCCAATGATACAAAGCTGGGAGGAGTGGCTGACATGCCAGAAGGCTGTGCTGCCATTCAGTGAGACTGGACAGGCTGGAGAGATGGGCAGGAAGAAACCAAATGATATTTAACAAGAGCAAGTGTAGAGACTTGCACCTGAGAAGGAACAACCGCATGTATCAGTACAGGCTGGGGGATGACCTGCTGGAGAGGATCTCTACAGAGAAGGACCTGGCAGTCCTGGTGGAAGACAGGTTGACCATGAGCCAGCAGTGTGTCCTTGTGGCCAAGAAGTCCAACGAGATTTTGGTGTGTATTAAAAGGAGTGTGGCCAGCAGGTCAAGAGAGGTGATCCTCCCTCTCTACTCTGCTCTGGTCAGGCCTCACCTGGAGTACTGTGTCCAGTTCTGGGCTCCCCGGTACAAAAAAAGACAGGGATCGAGTCCAGTGGAAGGCCACAAAGATGATACAGGTCCTGGAGCATCTTCCTTATGAGGAAAGGCTGAGAGACCTGGGTCTGTTCAGCCTTGAGAAAAGAAGACTGAGAGGGGATCTCATCAATGTTTATAAATACCTGAGGTGTGGGAGACAGAGGGATTTGGCCAACCTCTTTTCAGTGGTTTGTGGGAACAGGACAAGGGGCAATGGCCACAAAACAGAGCACAGGAAGTTCCGTCACATTAACGTGTGAAAGAACTTAATGGTTCGGGTGATGGAGCACTGGAACAGGCTGGCCAGGGAGGTTATGGAGTATCCTTCTCTGGAGATATTCAAGGCTCATCTGGACAGCTGCCTGGGCAACCTGCTCTAGGGAACCTGCTTTGGCAGGGGCATTGGACCCAATGATCTCTTGAGGTCCCTTCCAACCCCTACAATTCTGTGATTCTCTGATTAAATTGGGATGACACTTGTCTCTGTCAAAAAACTGGATTCGGCAACAAAGTCGCTCCATTTCTGTGCCCTGTGGGCTGTAGTATCTGCGACTCTATGGTACGTTCTGATTATATCCTAAAGAACACTAAATAATGGTCAGAAAATTGCAGTAGGAAATCATTTGACATCTCATATTTTTGCTTACGTCTGTATTTTTCTTACAGTGCATAATGTGAAAAACAATTGCCTTTGGAAATTATTCTGCAAAGTCTGTTCCCATTTGTTTTAGCTATTACATGTCATCAGATGATAAACTAGAGCTCCTGGAAGTTTAAAGCATAAGAAGCAAAGCAGATTTTTTGTCTGAACTTCAGATGGCAGAATTAATCAAAAAATCTGAAGTCATCAAACGCATCAAGCAGATCACCATGAGACATTTAATTTATAGTGGTGTGCTTAAGCTCACGGGTAAATTGCTGGGCAATTCAGTCATACAAGCCACAAGCCTCACTTCTAGCTACCAGCTTTCTCAGTAGACTGTGCTTTCTCAGCATCCACAAGTAGATATGAGTAGTGCATAAACAAAACCAACAATTTACAAGTTTTCTAGTAATGTATGAACTCTTCAGCACAATATAACCTGCATGTGCTGTCAGGGAAATTACATGAATTCTGTCTGGGAAAAACAGCAATGAAGCTGGAAGATACTGCCCCAGGAGGCTCACACAGTCTGAAGCACTTCTTATCAACCACCACCACTTTTTGCTGGAGAAACTTTGCATCTTCTCAGATATCTAAGAATTTTCTGTGGTTGAAGGGTATAATTTTGCTCTTCTATCCAAACATGAATTGCAGAAACATGGAGCTGGTTTTCCTGGTTTACTTGCTTATTTGATTATTTATTCATTTTAAGTAAGTAGATATTTTCTCAGGACTTGGATAAGTTTCTTAACTAGATATTTCCCATTAAATATGACCTTCATTAATGTGGTCAACAAATTGTGTCCAATTTGATGATGGGGGAATAATCCCCTTCATCTGTGGATCACAGCACAGGACAGCATGAGTACCATCATAACACTAGGATTTCTTATATAGATAGAGCTTCCCAGCACCAGCCACCAATTTTTGATTCCAGATTTCTCCATTCACATTGTCTTATAATTAAACTCTCCCACAGCTTCTTGTAAAGTGCACTGCTGACAGTACTTTTCATATTAATGTATTATATAAGCAGTAATACTAGACAAATACAGCAGTTCTGAGAAGGTGATGAAAATAAATATTGATTCTTCGCATCTTGTTTCCATAAGTGAGAAGATATCATTTGTTTTAAACAGACAATTTAAACAGACAACACCAGTGATTCCTTCATATTGATTTCCAATAGTATATGTATATACATATATTACTGCATTTATAGTAATATTTATACTATATATAATATATAGTAACAATATATACAATATATAATATATATAATATTATACAATTATATAATATATAATATATACTATATATTATATAATATATATTATATATGTAATAATTATATACAATATATATATAATATTGTATATATTATATAGTATAAATGTTACTATATATGTAGTTATATATATAGTAATATATGTATACACACTATATACATAGTAATATATACGTATATAAATATATATAAATAGGCAGGGAAGGAAGGGTGGGGGTCTTGCTCTTTATATAAAGAAGTGGATAGATTGCCAAAAGCTGTCTCTGAGAAACAGACACAGACGGGTCAAGAGCTTGTGGCTAAAAGTTAAGCACTGGACCAGTTAAGGACATCTTGTGGCAGGGGTCTATTGCAGGACACCTGATCAAGGGTAGCCTTATGATGAGGCCTTCCTGCTTCAGCTACAGGAAGCATTGCACTTATAGGCTCTCATCCTTGGAGGTGTTCAGGCCAGATAGGTTGGGACGCTGGGCAACTTGATCTAGTGGGTGGCAACCCTGACCATAGTTGAAGGGTTGGAACTAGATAATTTTAAGGTCCTTAGAACCCAAGCCTTTCCGTGATTCTATGATAATCAAAAATATTAACAGCTCATATTTGTGGAGATTAATATTTTACATCCAATGAGTGTTCAGTACACTGACATTTTACTCCAGTCATTATCAACCAGTGACATGACAGACATACTAGGAAACATTTTTCCTCTAAAAATAATATTTGAGACTTTATTAATAATCAGGGTGCAGCTGAAGCAGTAAGAACAGGCTTCTGAGTGAGAATGACAAGAAGATGACTACATCAGTAAATGCATTCAGAGCCAACCCAGGGCCTGACACTGTTCAATAATTAAACACAAATGATCTCCACATTTTTCAGAAGATTCACTTCTTCCTGCTAAAGTTCTTCCTAACCATAACCAAATATTAAGTTTATTTTGTCAAAAACTTGAAAAAGAATATGTAACAGAAGAGAAGAAGATGTTATTTGATTATATTTGATACAAGAAAAGCAAAAGGATTTCACCGCAATAGTAGTTCAGTTTGCAACAGGGATCCTCAGGTTTGTGGAAATCTTTTGGCTTGGAATTTTAACAGTCATTAAGTGATTTATGTCCTCAGAATCCACAGACGTTCACTGACTGTTAACATTTTAATAAAATTGCTGGCTTCAAAGGCCTGGTTTATTTCTCAGCTTCTTGCAGTCTGACAGTAGCAATGACATACTCCATACAGTTAACTATAAGACTAAATATAAATATACAATGCACACAGAAAAAATATACCAGAAGGACAGCAAAGGATAAGAAATTAAGGGTACATGTTCCAGATTTTATTGAGGCCTCCCTCCTTCCAGACACAAGAATTATGAAGGCAGTTAAGACTCCATCAGTATGGGATGAGCTCTGAGCTACTGACTAATGGGTCCATTTTGCTATTGTCATAGAAGCCTGACTTATTCAAGGCACAATGGACTTCCATGATTAACTGAGTCTGTTCAGTGAGGAAGATTATTTTCTGAAAGTGTTTGGCATATGCAGCTCTTTCCTTTCCATTCAAGTACTCAAGCCTGAGAACCTGTAATTCTTTTTTTGTGAACGTGTGAAAACAGTTTGTTTTTCACATGAGCAAATATACAAATATATTCAGATTTTTAAACAAGGAAATCAAAATTAAATATTGTAGCTGAAAGGCTTATTTAAATGTGGAAAAAATCAACCCCCCCCCCCCAAAAAAAAAAAAAAAAGCCACATGGTGAAAGGAATGTCAAAGCTGCATTAGGGCGAGGAGTGTTTTTGTTTGTTTGTTTGTTTGTTTGTTTGTTTTTGTTTTGTTTTTTTTTCACGGAGGATTAGAGCTGGAGCAGTACTGCTTTGTCCAAGAAGTACAGCTGAAGAACCCACTGTACATTAGTATATCAAGTGGTTTGGGAACATAAGTTGTAATATATCCAAATTCTGAATAAATGGAAAGATCACAAATAGGATGGACTGTCAGTAAATACTCTACTGTAATTGAGTCATCTTTGGGTTGACAAAGTTGTTTAACACAAGAGTGGATGTGAACATGAACAAAAGCATGTGCTTAAAAAACCTTTCCCCACACCTTAACACTTTATATATATATATGTATATATATATATATATATATATATATATATATATATATATAATTTGCTGTTACACTCCTAAAGCATGGCTTGCCTAATCAAAATGTAAGATTTAATAAAAGCTGCAGCTGAACAGAACAAAATTACAGCACTCTCTAATATAGCAAACATAATTAACTTTGAATTATGTGAATTAACCATGCCTGACAAATTATCATTCAGCTCTGAAATTAAATTCTTTCATACCATTAGATTTGTTTGTTAAGCTCAAGTAGGCAAAAGTAGTATTTAATAAAGTAATAATGATGCTTTGCTGAGAGTGTTTTTGAGATATATGTGGATATATCCAAAATAAATCATAGAAGTGCTATTATTAGCTCATTTACAAATAATATATAATACTGGATCTGCATAATATAATTACAGAAAAGTTTTATGTCACTATAGGTTACTTTATATGTATTAAAACTTTTTTTTTTTTTTTTTGATTACCTCTAAGTTGATTGGGTAATATCGTTATTTAGTTATGCATGCAATGTACAACATAAGCAGGTTCAATGCAACACAAGTCATTCTTCTTGATGTGTTTATAAATTGAAATAGCCGGGGCAACTTTTTATTACTCCAGAGTTATTTTTGCAATTCTACATACATTTTTCATCATTCTACTTCAGACTGATGGTTTGATTGATGACTATCATGTTTTCCTTCTTTCTCACTAAACTAATATTAATCAGAAATAAACTTTGCAGTGTTTTGAAAACTCAAATCATAAACAAGTGAAACCAGAAGAGACAAGAAGATACTTTTTGATATGTCTGAAGCCACAGAGGTTTACTTACTAAGACTCCCAACATCTCAGCCCAATGAGAAAATTACTTTTCTCTTAAGCAAACTGGACATGAAGTGTAGCAAGTATTTCAGAGTAAGCTTTTCAGTAAACAGTAAATAATGATCTAGTACTAAATAAATAAATAAATAGATGAATAGAAAGAATTAATTAGTAGTGTTACAAAAGCATTTTTTTTTTTCACTCTGGATGAGTTTATGCTGCCTCAAATTAGTAAATATCTTAGCCCAAAAGAATAAGGATACTCACACAGAAATCTGTCAGCAAACACTTGCAAAACAAGTTTCAGACAGATACCAAAAAACAAACAAACAAACAAAAAAAAAAACACCACCACCAAACAAAAAAGACAACTATCCAACCAACCAACCAATCAACCAATCAACCAACCAAAAAATTACACACCTTCATATTTCAACAGCTCTTCATAATTGTGGATTTTCATTTATTTATTTAATTATGTATTGAAATAAAAGGTCATGAGAGTCACAATGATTGGTTCTATAACTCTTTGTGATAATCAAGATCTTTTAGCTTATAATTTTTAACTAATCACACTGCTACCAATTTTGTAGTTAAGCATTTTAGCTGGAAGAGACCCCAAAGAACACAAAGTCCAGCCATCCACCTAACATTATCAAGTCCAACACTAAACCATGTCCCTAAGCACTACATCCACACATCTCTTAAATACCTCCAGGGATGGCTACTTCACCACTTCCCTAGGCAGCCTGCTCCAATGCCTAACCTATCTTTCAGTGAATACATTCTTCCTAATATCCAGCCTAAACCTCCCCTGGCATATCTTGAGATCTGATCTTGATCTTTGTGTCCTGTCACCTGTCACCTGAGAAAAGACACCTACACCCACCTTGCTTCAACCTCCTTTCAGGTAACTGTAAAGAACAATGAGGTCTCTCCTCAACCTGCTTTTCTCCAGATTAAACAGTCCCAGTTCACTCAGTCAGTCCTCATATATCTTCTAAACAATATCCACAGACAACAATTGTCTCATTCAACAACTCTGCTTTTGAAAAAAGCCAATTCACCAACTAGGAGTTTTTTGTTTGCTTGTTTGTTTCTCATGCTTCTTAAAACATTACTTAATCTATTTAAATTATAGAATCATAGGATTCTTAGGTTGGAAAAGAACTCTAATATCATCAAGTCCAACCATTAGCCTAGCACTGCAAAGTCTATCACCAAACTACATCCCTAAGCACCACTTCTACATGTCTTTTGAATACCTTCAGGGATGTTGACTTGACTACTTCCTTGGCAGCCTGTTCCAATGCCTCACAACCCTTTCAGTGAAGAATTTTTATCTAATATCCAACCCAAACCTCCCCTGGTGCAACTTAAGGCCATTTCTTCAAGTCCTATTATTTATTGCTTGGGAGAATAGACTGACACTTACCCCACTACAACCTCCTTTGTTTTAGAGAGTGATAAGGCTCTCAGCCTCCCTGGCTAAATAACACCAGTTCCCTCAACTATTTCTCATAAAACTTTTTCTCTAGCTAGACCTACGAGGTCTAGCTAGACCTCAAGTCCTACGAGGAGCGGCTGAAGGAGCTGGGCTTGTTCAGCCTGGAGAAGAGGAGGCTCAGGGGCGACCTTATCGCTCTCTACAGATACCTTAAAGGAGGCTGTAGTGAGGTGTGGGTTGGCCTATTCTCCCACGTGCCTGGTGACAGGACGAGGGGGAATGGGCTAAAGTTGCACCAGGGGAGTTTTAGGTTAGATGTTAGGAAGAACTTCTTTACTGAAAGGGTTGTTAGGCACTGGAACGGGCTGCCCAGGGAGGTGGTGGAGTCACCATCCCTGGAAGTCTTCAAAAGACGTTTAGATGTAGAGCTTAGGGATATGGTTTAGTGGGGACTGTTAGTGTTAGGTTAGAGGTTGGACTCGATGATCTTGAGGTCTCTTCCAACCTAGAAATTCTGTGATTCTGTGATTCTGTGATTAGACCCTTCACCATCTTCATTGCCCTTCTTTGGATATGAATGCATTATGTATTCCTATACGTAATGAAATCCCAGAGGTAAGCGACACAGGTATATTCTATTTCATATGAAATTTGATATTTCATATTCTATATTTCATATAGAATTCCAACTCGGGATATGATTCTATGATTCTATGATTCTATTTCATATTGCAATCAATCTGGAAATAGTATCAGTGAAGTCTGACTTACACAGCAGAAAAACGACCTATTTCTACCCATTCAGATTTCCATTTTCTGAATCCAATGCATTGGCTGAAAAAAAGAAATACTCACCAATATTTTGAAATGATATAACACATTAGCCGTAAATAACTGGAGTGTAATAGTAAAAACATATCTTTGGATGAATGTAAACAGAACAGTTTATATAGTAGAAAATAATGTTGTGCTTTTTAAAGCTTCATGATTGTTGGTTCTTCCTGAAGGTAAGGACAGTTTATGTTCACAAAAAAACATTTAAGCAAAATAACATATGTAAGTTGTTGCTGCTGTTGCTTCACTTCAAGTAAAACCCACCTACACTAAAACTCCCACAACCATCTGAATTAAAAGAATAAATTAAGCTTTATGTTAGAAGGGAAGGTAGGGAACTCTAATTTGGAATGATCATCAGATAATACTGAAAGACATCAGTATCAGTGGATTAGGCTAAATTGTCCAAAACAGATTCTGAGCACTTTTGTGATTTAATTTTTGCTTATGGATACCATCAGCAACAAAATACTTTCAGCGTAAGTCCAAGACATAACATTCCACACTGAAACAGATCAATGGATTAATGTCCTTACTGATATAATGTGCCTCAGGTAAGAAAGAGGAAAAGGTGAATGCCTAGTTGAATAGGCACTCACCAGTGTTACTGCTGAAGGAGTACACCAATAATGGAGTATTTCAGAGAACAGAGGTCAATAAAGAGGTGTGTCCAAACTTCTAAATAAGACATCCTTTAACTAATTCACAAAATGTCTTCCAAAAAAGCAGATTGCTAAACTATGTTATACTGTAATATGAACTTTACGTAATGCACACTGATTTAATAACTTTCTGATAACTAGAAATTTAATACTAGCATGATTATATAAATAGCATGTGATTTTCTTACTGAGTAGCACAGGAATACCTTTTTGTTTGTTTGTTTGTTTTTTTCTCTGACATTCTATTTACATTTTGAAAAAAAAAAAAACAAAAAAACTTTGCTGTAATTGTCTAAAATGTCTATATGCTTTTTGTAAATTTCTATACCGAGAGCATAGAGATACTGAACTTTCATACTTTCATATTCACCGAGAAATATTTTAAAATCCTTGCTAGATTTGTTTCTTTATTTTTTTTCTCATTTTTCCTTTTTTTTTTTTCTTTATTTTATTTTTTTTCTTAAAGACCACATTGACTATACAAAGCTAAAACTAGGGACAGGAATGGAAATGCTTTTAATGTTTCCTTCTCTGGCCTCAAGAAGGAGTTATGAATTTGTCAGGCATGTGTCAATCAATTTGAATACACCAGCCTGAAAAAAAAAAAAATAGTAATAAAAAAACACTGTTTATAAGGAAACATTGTTTATCTTTGTTTATCTGATCTTTTTTTTTTTTTTTTTTTTTTTTTTTCTCCTCTTTTCAGGTTGTGTCAAAGAACCAAAGCACATAAAAAGCTCACTTTCCTTCAGCCTTTCTGAGGCAAAATCACTGGCCATTTTTGGGTAATTCTTTTACCTTCTTTTGAGATGTTGGTATAGAAATTTGAAAGGCAGGAACGCGGTCTCTTCAGGTTATTCAGAATAGTAGGTGGTTCCCTAACAGAACATATATTTCTAGTCTTTTGAACCAGGTCTCAACTGGAGCAATGAGCAGGTAGGTCACAGCAAAGTTCACAATTACGTCTATTTTGGGGTGGGGTTATTGTATCTGGGTGACTCTCCTGGCTCCTTTACAAGCTAAATTATTCTCATTATACATGTACATCTTACACTTTACGAAAATAGCCACATATGCCATCAAATTGCAGACACAGATTTAGAGACAGCATCTTATTTAGATACCACATTGTATACTGCAAATAATTTTTATAGTATTACAAGTATCTTAAGAGACGATGGGGAAATAGACAATATGAAAAATCTAAGTGACAGATACACCCATGCAGTTCATCCAAAACTCATACACTTAATCCAGCTAAGCTAATTTAGGTTTTAGGAGATGTGATACCTCCTAGATGTTATCTAGATGATATCTCCTAGATGTTTGAGGTATCTGACTCTTCTGTGAGAGTGTAGGGAAACACTTAGTTACCAAGATCCCAACTATATGAAGGAGACAGTTAATGCAGGTCTTTTGTGTCCGCTTTCTCAGAACAGTTTCACCATTAAAGAAAGAACTTTTCTAGGAAGCTAGGGCCTGAATTTTATGTTTTATTCTTCATGAAGAAGTCTGAACTTATTTATTTATTCATTTAGTTAGTTTCCCCGCAGAAATAGGGAAAGACATCCTGCCAGGATAGGATGTCTTGAATGAAAACAATGTTGTTTTTTGTTTGTTCATTTTAGGTGGATCCTCTATGCAGGACAGGAATGATGAAATTAAACTGTGACTGGGAGCTTACAAAATTTATCCCCTCTCTGACTTACCATAAACAAGGTAACAACTGCTCTTTGATCTGTGTTAGTCCCTTAATGATTAACAGTAAAATGTGTGAATAACCCCAGGAGCAGAGAAACTAAGAACAACTTGAGAACACTGCACCAAACACAAGAACTGTAACACCATAACTATTCATGCTTAAGGGTCTTTTTGTCCCCAGGTTGTCCCCCAACTCACGAGGAGACTGAAGTACTCTTATTCACATATGAGGCAGAATTTACATTAGAATAGATTACATCTCCTAATACCCTGCACAGACTTTAGAGGGACCACACAAGACTAATTGACTTGAGAGATACCATAGCAGAAAACGTTGACTGTAAGATAATGATATATTCGTCTCAACAGAAATTCAAAGATATAAAAATCAGTTATGGATCAACATTGTAAAACAGACAACAGGCAAAATGACCAGGGGCAGAAAAGGAGGGATCAACAGCAACACAAGGAGTATTGGTGGAGAATGGACAAAAAAAAAAAAAAAAAAAAGAGTTTAATTTTGACAAAACCAAAAAAACATTTCAAACAGTATAGCAAAGACCACATACTTGAACATTGTAAGTCTATAAACAGATTAGGATTAGAAAGAGTTATTAACAAAATTCTGCATCATTTGAAAGGTTTCTAGTGAAAACTTAAAATCAACATGGCCTTGCAGAAGTATTACAGATCTTCCTTTTTCTCACTAGAAGTGGTTCATCTGAAAGTTTTCAATCAGAAAGTATCTTGTAATTAATGGATGCAATTCTTGCTAAGCACACACAAGTTCAACTTGTATCTCACTGTTGAATGGCATTTTTGGAATATTTTCTTAGTTATATTCAGAGCAAGACAGTTCACAAAAAATGCACAGATCAGAGTGCATTGACACAAATAAAGCAGTAGCAAATTGGAGCTAATAGTCTATTAAAAAGCAGCTAAACCCTAGCCAAGACAAATTTTGAGTATTCAGTTCTGAATAGAGCCTGTCACACATTTCTGGCTTCTTGTTCAATGATGGTTTATTTTTAAATGATCTTCCAAATAGTAGTGAGTTTTATATGTGTCAGGCCACAAAACAGAACAAAACAACATGTGCATATGCATGTTAATGAACTATAATTACATAATTATTAGTATTATGCAAAACAGAAAAGCAGATGTGTTTTTTGATTTATTTTTTTTTTTTTTAAGCAGGCTTTTTGGAAAGCTAGCCTTGTATGAAATATATAGAGGGCATCTCATACATCACTGCTCCCTGTGCTTACTCTGTAGAGCACATTGGTAAGGACTGCTCTGGAACAAGACTTCAAGATTTTCCCTTAGGGTAAGAAAAGTAATACATAAAGTGGAGTTAACTAACCTTACCTACTATAAAGTCTCAAATCTCAATGTACAGAAAGAAGAAAAATTAGAATTGAGGCAAGAAGTTGGTCGTCAATGCATTGTCATAACAAGCACGATTGGTGTTGTGTATATTCAAAAAAAAAGCTATTAAGTATGAGGAAAAACTAGTCAGGTGGCATCTACTCCTATACATTTTTTCCTACTATACCTCCTCCCAATTCTTAAAACAGAACAGTCTGTCCTCCTCTCTTACCTCCCTACCATCTTGTTTTATGAGACTTACGCTGTAGAGCACATCCCAAATCCTTCCTTTTCAGGCTGAATGGGGTGACTTGAGCATACAGTCACCCTGTGTTGATACTCAGGGTAGCAAAAAGCTCATCCATAAAATCTTAGGTGGACAGTACACTTAGCACTGAGCATCTATTGCACATTCCACGCTAACAAATTCAACATCCCCTATTGAACTAGTTCATGGCAGGAAAGGCAGCTGACAGTCATTGCTCACTTTACTTTAGTTCAATACACAGAACGCTCCTATTGTGGAGTCCTCTTTTTTTTTTTTTTTTAGAGCAAATGTGAGGGAAATTTTTTCTTCTTTAAAAAAATACGTTATACTCCATTTTCAGAGTCAGATGTTGGCATTTTCATATTTTTTTCCATGCAGTGATTTGTATGTGACACCTTGCTGATGCCTGATTTTAAGGTCTATACCTGTTGTTCTAACACCCTCATCTTGACGTTCTGTCATCCTGTTCCCTTACTGTTCCTACACACCGATTCTTGCCAAAATTTGTGTTTTTTTTTTCCATTCTGTCCCTGAAACCTCAGTTGTTTTGTTGTTGTTTACTATTATTATTATTATTTTTGTAAAGTTTTATCAGGGAATACCTGACATGGGAAAATAAAAGCTTGCATGACTATTGGCAGATTGGTCTTCAATACGAATTCTTGAACAATCTTAAATATAAGAAGTCCTGCCGCTACTTGAACTCCCATTTCCCTTATCACCTATTTAAATATATATATATATATATATATATAGGGTGATTTTTCATTAGACACAGATATCTCTAATTTGCAATATAGGCAGATAAATAACCTGGATCCACAACTGGTATAAACACCACACAACTGGTATAAAAGTGGAAAATCTAATGTTCAGTTTGTGATTTTCCTTATTAGACAAGCCATTCAGTTTGTGATTTTCCTTATTAGACAAGTCATTAAGTAAATAAATAAGTAAATGACAAAAAGATATGTTTATGCACTGTAAAACTCATAGAGAACTGGTATAACTACTCATTTAACTGCATGTAAATGCAATAGGTACTATATTTTTTAAAGTATTAAAGTCAAAATTATTTTTAAATGTTATCAGTGAGTTTTTGCTTACAGCGATCAACATACTGACAAGACTAATAAAGTTATTAAATAACAAAGACAGAGATTTAAATGAGCTGAAATGCTTAGAATTCCAATTAAATCTCAAATGTTTTTTCTTTATGGAAGGAAAAAGTGCAGTTGTAACTAGTACAAGAAAAAAATATTCTGACCACTTGCAACTGTTTGAGCAAAATACATGTAAAGCACAGTAAGCAACAATTTTATTTTATTTTTTTGCTGCTGAAAACTCATTTCTTCTAAATATTGATATTTTAATTGTTCACCACTTCATTGTTTGGCTTGACACACAGAAACCAGAAGCAAAAAGTATATAATATCATATACTAAAAAATAGTATGTTAAACAACACTAATTTTGTTGTTGTTTTGTATTGTTTTGTTTTTCTACAGTCACAAGATATATTTTCATCTGAACAAATCTTCATGAGGATTGGACAAATATAATGCTAAGTGCATTGCTAAGATTTTTAAGTCTTCTCTTCTCTTCTCTTCTCTTCTCTTCTCTTCTCTTCTCTTCTCTTCTCTTCTCTTCTCTTCTCTTCTCTTCTCTTCTCTTCTCTTCTCTTCTCTTCTCTTCTCTTCTCTTCTCTTCTCTTCTCTTCTCTTCTCTTCTCTTTTTATGATTATTTTTTTATTTATATATATATATATATTTATGCTTATTTTAATTCAGTTAATTGTACTTTCTCAGGAGAGACTATCAGTAAGGCCTTTGACACGGTCTCCCAATATTATTCCTCTGGAGAAACTTGCAGCCCTTGGCTTGGACAGGTACACTCTCTACTGGGTTAAAACTGGCTGGACAGCTGGGCCCAGGGAGTAGTGGTGAATGGAGTGAAATCCAGCTGGTCACGAGTGGTGTTCTGCAGGGGTCGGTGTTGGGGTCATCCTCTTTAATATCTTTAGTGATGATTGGCAGAATGGCTCATCCAGATTTACAAAGCTGATAAAAGGCCTAGAACACAAGTCTTATGAAGAATAGCTTAAGGAAACCAGGTTTCTTTAGTCTGGAAAAGAGGAGGCTCAGGGTAGACCTTATTACTCTCTACAACTACCTGAGAGGAAGGTGTAGGGAGCTAAGGGTCAGCCTTTTCTCGTAGGTAACTACTGATAGAACTAGAGGGAATGACCTCAAGTACTGCCAGGGTGGGGAGCGGTTAGGTTGGAAATTAGGATAAATTTATTCTCAGAAAGAGTAGTCAGGCATTGGAATGGGTTGCCCAGGGAAGTGGTGGAATCACCATCCCCAGAGCTGTTAAAGGAAAGGTTGGACTTGGTGCTTAGGGACATGGTTTAGTGGGTGACATTGCTAGTAGGATGTAGTAGAATGGTTGGACCAGATGATCTTGGAGGTCTTTTCCAACCTTAATGATTCCATGATTCTGTGAAATCACTTATCTATGTGGTGATGTGCATCCATACACTCTGTCCATAGTAGCTTCCACAATAAGATGTTCTTTAGAATCTGACAGACTTGTCTTTGACAAAAGTTGTTTCACTCCCAAATTGTAGTGGTAACTAGCAAGGAGCTGACTTTTAGATGTAGAGGTTTAAGTGGAATTTACTCTGTGTGAACTTGACTTCAGATCAAAGAATGTTTCCCTCGGATTTTCTTCATTAAGAAACTAACTTGTGTAAACGTATAATAAATTTTGTAGGAAGCATTTAAACTTTTAAAAAGTCCTTATGGCATTATGGCCTTCGATGTGAAATGATTAGTAGTATGTGGAAATGTGAGCTTCATTTCCTTTTGTTCCCAGCTAACCTTTATTCTTGATTATATATATTTTTACAATTAAAATTTCAGTCATGCTAGCCAGCTTTTCAGAGGTTTCCTTTAAGAGGATTGACACAATTCATATAAAAATTCCAGTACTTATTGTTATCTCTATATTTCTCTTGCAATCAATCCTATGGGCATGTGTCTCAATCTATTAGAAACCTCTGGGTTTTCATTTGTTTGCTGGAAGGCAAGAGTAAAATATGGGTTTTCTTAGAGCCTTTTACAATAACTTCCACAACTCTCTACACTTTTTCATTTATTCAAGCAGAAAAAAAAATAATCCAAGAATATGTGCATATTGAACAGGAGTAGTTACAGAAGTTACAGTTTTCCTTTGCCTTGAAGCTCATTGTTTCATGACTCTCATGCTCTCAGCACCTTTCCACTATACAGAAAAAGGATTGCCAGCTACCATTAAAGACCATTTAATTTAGTCCTATTTTGCTATTTTACTGAATGAAATACTTTCTTGATTACAACATTTTTCCCATTACAACCTATAACTGCAAATTTCTTAAAAGTCTGAAACAAGCAGCATTCAGTAAAAATGGTCATTCAGGATAATCATTGTAAAAATTCTTGCTTTTCTTTTTACAACAAGTGTAATGAAATGCTGAGTCTTCAGTTCAATTTTTTAATCATCAAGTTGATACATGTTATGTTAAATAATAATGTTTGATGTAGAAAGTTAAAAGGAGTTAGAAATATTTCACAACTGCTCTGAATAACTTGATTTAATTGATGACAATGAGATTGTCTATAGCAGCTGAGCTGAAACAGAATTTGTGACTGAGTTTTGTCACAATGGGTGTAGAATACAGGCAATGAAAACAGTCTGATTTAGACTGATCACTTTTATGCCATGCTGATCTGCCTTCCATGGGGACAAACTTCACAGTTCAAATGTTCCCTGCCTCATATAATCAAAAGAGCACTAATAAATGAAATAATATCCAAGAGGTACAAATTGGACAAAATTGGACTGAGTCATATCAATATGTCAAAGACAGAAGAAAAAATTCAATCTCTTTTAGGTAAAATATGAAATTTCCTTGCAACACTCAACACAGCTGATATTACTAAGAAACTTGAAGTTGTATTTCAGGAAGGTTTAAATGAAGAATGGAATTCCATCAAGGAAGCTATCATTTTTTTCGCCACAATGGTTAATTCAGGAGAACAAGACAATTACATTGTACAGATGCATGTCCTAATGGATACAGTATGTGTGAAACTACCAAATTAAATCACAAAATGAGATATGGAAATAAGTTACCTTTCTTAGGGGACCAGGAATATGTACTAGAAGTTTCATGCTACCACCTTGAGGTTTCATGCTACCATCCTTGAGGTTTCTAAATACTATAGAACACAAATTCTTAACTAAAATGAAGGAAGAATCCTGCATAAATATTCATGAGTCTTAGCTGTCAGTCTCAGAAGGACTAAAAGAATGGTCAATATGAAAATAATTAATAAAGAATTAAAGATGGATATCACATATAATTAATGTGATTGGAAGATAGATCCTTTCAAACTAAGTGGATGTCATTTCTTGAATAAATGGTGGTTCCTACACACAGGTAACAGTTAAATGTAAATTACCACGTGACATTTTGATAAATAAAGTATTGAGATACACAACTTCAACATGGCACAAGAGAATCCAATCTGGATGGTCCCCTGCAAGCAATTCCAAGTGATTTATCATGACATGATTTATTAGAGGAAGTTCAACTTCTATGGAAGTTGAACAGTCTTTTCTATACACCATCTGTTTTTCCTCAGTAATAAACAAACAAGAAAAAAAGTCAGTACCAACCAAGTTTGCAAATAGTATGAAATAAGAACACGTGAAAACTTGAATTAGCATAACAGCTGGGAACAAGCAAATTATATACTCAGATTGACCACATCTAGAGGCAAAGCAGAATATTTCTTAGTTAATTAATTGCTGAAGGCAGCATCACAACTCCAACAGGATATTAGTCATCGCTCATTTGAAGATTTTACCTTAAATGTAGTAACGTTGGTTTAAGATGGGGATGTGAGGTAGAAGTTCAGTGATCACAGGAAACACAGAATTTGCATAAAAGATCCTAGACAGGTCCAAATAGATAAATGATATATGGCTGAGGTAGTGGCTGAAAATTAAAGTTTACCTCCTCAGTCCTTACATAGCTATCTTAAGGGCAGTGTCGTGCAAAATTATCACATAGATTCTTATCTCAGTTTCATTTACACTGCTCGTAAGCTTTAAACAGGTTCTCTAAATACATCTTCTACAATCCAGCACACACTACAGTTGGGAACAAGGAACATAAGACATTCTTACATTATTAAAGAGACAGAAATTAATAATCTGTTTTCCTCAAATCAAAGTAGTCAATCTGAAGACTAGCCAAGAAGTCTAACCTAGGGTTGGCAGCATTACAACTTATTTTTTCCCCTCCTTTCCTTGATTTCACTGTCAAATTCTGCTAATCAGATATAATGAAGAATTTTAGAAATAATTCAGTTATGAAAATTACTAAATAATTTGAAAATATATTTTAAAGACTCAAGAATATCAGCTAGATCAGTTGTTATGAGAGAAATCCAGGACTATTTGAATAGTCTTTAAATATGGGAAATAACATCATCTCCCATGTAACAAACAAAGCCTTGGTACTGAAAACAAAAGGAAAATAAATTCCAAGCGAAAACACAGACTCTTTTAAGCTGAGTGAGACCATTTGGAAATTTTACTATGTTTTTCAATGAGTTCCTCATCACTGGTAATTTTAAAATCATAAATATAGTGTTTTACTTTTTTTATGGACACCTTCCCATCTGTTTTATTAAAAGGAAAAGAGATTGCAGTGGTACTTGTCTTTTAGAGTGAAAAATATTTTAATATCTTATAACACTGTTTAATGCAGTGTCATGAGCTATCAAGACTCATGAAAATGGATAGATAAAATATAATACTGTTACAAAAATATGAAAACACTCTCCTGGAAAGTCTTCTCATGGAAGATGTTGATTTACAGCCTGAAATCAGCTTCCAAGAAAGGAAGAAAAGTATGTTTAGTAGCTAAGAATCTAAAAAAATTTCAGAAGTATTTGTATATGTATGTGCTCACCATTGAAAAACTTTAAAAGTCAGATCAAATTGCTTACTCAGTATTTCTCTGTGAACATCTAGTGTCCAAAAGAATCACTTGAAGAACTGAATGAATACATTTGACATTTTCTTTTCTTCTTCATGACTACATTTGAGAAATTGGATAGGTACAGTACTTTCAAGTTATGTACAGTGACAAGGCAGATTATGACAAATTATAATCAAAATTTACTTAATGTTAACTAAGAATATCAGCTGTTTTGAAAAGCAAAGTTATTCTTCCAAGTAGAATGAAAATGGTTAGGGTTTCAAAAATAAGTCACTAATCAATGTGTTTTAATTGTTTTTATTAATGTAGTTTTATAAGTTGTACTTAAAAAAGGTTTTATGTAAGTAAGATACTTAACTTTAAAACCACAATAATTAAAACATGCTCTTCTAGTTTAAATTTGGCTTGAAGTTGCATTAGTATTCATACATTTAAATTTGACTTTAATTTAATGGCTTGTTTGGATATCTTACCCCTCTACCCAAGCATCATTTAGAACTATACTGATTGTTGAAAATTGAACTGTGAATTAACAACTGCATTTAATACTTCTAGCTATGTTTTCACCTCTAACAGGTTGGTAATAAAACTGCACTTTCAACAATTAAAATGTTGACATTTATTGCTTTGTTGTTTTTAAAAACACTGCACCTGACCTCTGAAGTACAAGCATTCCAGAGGAAGAAAAGTGACATCGTTTCAACAGTTTTTATACCTTCTCTAAAATATGTCAAAAAGTAAAATTACATCACTTATTCTTTTGTGTGGCCATAATTCACAGACTTACGGAAGTCAGAATGCATCCTCACCCTGTAAAAGAATTATGCACTCATTAAAATGAATGCCTGATTCTGGAGGGAAAAAAAAAAATAAGGAGGGAGGATTGTAAGAGTAGGCTTTGAATTTCATTTTGATGTACTTTTTTAGTGAGTCTTAAAAAGGCCAGAGGTAATTTCTATGAAAGTTATCAATGAGAGATGAAGGCTACTGAAATGGGTACATGAGGAAACAAAGCAGTACAGTGCACTCCAGTTAATCAGGATGCACTTAACAGGGAAATTTGCTTAATTGAGATGTTTCCCAAGGAACCAATTTAAGTCTAATGATACCTAATAGCAATAACTGCTGTTTAATGGGGATGGTAATTCTGCTTAATAGGGATACCATCAGGTAATTATGGCCAGGTCTACTCTACTGACTTCTGTTGGCAAAGCTCTACCTGTCAGATATCTGAAAAGATGTGTTCCTTGATCAACAACTGCAGGGAAACAGAAACATAGTTTATTATCTGGGTTTATGCACACAACATGTTAGGATGTGAATCAAGACCAAACAAGCAAAATAATAATAATAATAATAATAATAATAATAATAATAATAATAATAATAATAATAATAATAATAATAATAATAATAATAATAATAATAATCTAAAGTGAAACAATTCTGAGCTTTTGTTCCAAGTTTATGCTGTTTTTTGTTGTTTTGTTGTTGTGTTTTTTTGGGGGGGTGAGTGGGGATACAAGATTACTCCATGTTGGAGATGGCTTTTTGCACACTTGTTCAAAATCAACTGCAATGCTCAAGATGCTCAAGGTGGGCCCTTTAAATTCTGTTCCTTAAGCCTCATACATTTCCCTTTCATTCTGTCCTCCTACACTTGCTACTGTGTTGTGTGTCAGCCTCTCAGGATGATAGATCAACAGAGAGACCAGGAACTAGAAGATATATCCCTAATACCTACGGATCAACATCATTATACAGTAAACTACTGAAAGCCTGAAAAAGGTTGAATGAAAAATAACAATGAGAAACACAGGGAGAAAAAGTTTGACAAATATTTGTTACTTACTTTGAGGTCAAAAAAGATCACCTAAAAACTTTTGGGGATATTTTTCATAACTGCAGTCTTCTCTGAGGTGGGTGTAATTTGTCTAAGAGAAAGAAAAGGTAGAAGTGTATCTCTGAATGCAGTCTTCCAGCAAGTCATATTACTGTAGAAAAGGACAACTGCATGTTCACCACCTCAGGCTCAAAAGAGCCAAAAAAAGGACAACAAAATAAAGCAATTTGGAAGTCTTCTATAAAACATTGGCTCAGGAAAATAAGGTGAACAACTGACAACTAGCAAATTATATCGCAAATTTAGATGTTTGCTCTCATCAACTTTTTTTCACAAAGAGACTAGGATTTATATATTTATTGACGGAACTGTTTAACAGGATATGTTTCAGTCTTTGCATTGCTGGCAAATTGTTGTAGTGGTAACTCTTTCTAATATTTCTGCTTTAATATGTAAGAACACTGTATTGGCTGAATGAATAATTTCCACTCCCTCAACAACTTTCAACATAGGTTTGAAAATCCTTCAAAATAATACTTACACAATCAAATACTTCTGTGTCAATACATTCATTGTGTCTGTGTATGGGTGAGGTGTTCCTCAAAAACAAACAAAAAAGCAAAATTAATGAATAAAAAAAGTCAGGAGATTAAAAAATGACATTAAATAAGCTTTGACATGTGCCTAGAACTCCTCAATAGTATTGTTCCAAATGTGGCCAAAGAGTATCAAACATATTTAACTACATGACTGACTGTTTAGACATTTAAGTAAGCTCAGCTCTGTTGTCTTTTAGCTGGACACAAACCTGAAATTTTGACACTTTGTTACAATGAGAGCAAAGCTCACTAGTAGTAAATATTTTCCAATAACTATAATTCCAAGAATGCATTTAGGATTAAACTTTCCAAAACATATTTTAATTAAAATATGAAATTTTGGAGAAAGAAAAGCATGGTTTGTTGCATTACTAAAATATAAAATAAATAAAGCAGCTAAATAAAATCCCTGTTATTACTGAAAAAAAAATATTTTTCCTATTTACAAATGAACAGAAATACTGCTGCTGCTGCTTTCCCAATTACACTGTGAACCCTGTGTCCTGCTATAGATATGAACCCCATTGAGACTGGATTGAAACTTCATAACAACTTCTCTCACACAAGCAAAGAAACCTTTCCATGTTATGGTTGGCAGAAGTTTCAGACTCAAGAGCCCATACTATTCTTCAAAATATGGGCTTAAAAATAAGAAGTGATGCCTAACAGATAGTAGGAAACACACAATGATGAGACAGTTTAGAGGATGCAAAAGAAAAATTAATAGAGGATGGGAGTCCTGATTTCCAAGATACATACAGCTTTTTAAAAAGAGAGTTCATGCTGTAATCAGTCATGAGAAGAAGTTTAGAAACTTCTGCTGTTTAAGGGAACAAGGAGAAAAAAATTGACATAAACAGGAAAATACAAAAAAAAAAAATCCCCCATGTTCTATATATAACATCTGTTATCTCCTGTCTTTTAATAAATTTTAAGGGACAAGGTTACTAGGTGATTCACACAGTAGTTCTTTAAGGCATCTAGAAATATAGAAGACATAATTTAGACATTCCATCTGACATTTAACTGGAGTGTTTTACAGGAATATTTTTGTAACAAAAAATCACGTTCTAGAATTGTCTACAAAATGTCTCACCACAAAACCAAAGAATCCCAAAGAGCTATTGGTTTACATTTCTTTCGGATTTTCTCAATGTTTCACTTTCGATGGAAAAAGTCCAATTTGTACATACCTGGAGATGTAACTTACCTGTCATGTCTGTGACAGAATAAATGTCTGGTTCCAAGCTCTCAACAAGTCCCCAACAAGAAGCATCTCCAACATGCGTCATTTCCAGTCTTGGTGTGCTTAAACTTGATGCAATTCTGATGAAAAGTAACCTGGAAGACATGTTTCAGAGGGATATAGATAGGGTATTCCTACTGTTAATTCAGTTTACTGTATCAGATTAGAGCTAGTCTGAAAGTAAAATAAATAATAATAAACAATGTCAAATTACATATAATGCAAATATAAAGTCTTTATCACCAGTGATTTCATTCTGTAGATTTACTCCTATTGATTTGTTCTATAAACATGTAGGAAATTGGTTCTCTTTTTAGTTTTAATAAGTTAACAAGATTTTTCAAGTCTGACATGGCAATTTAATAGCTTTAAATCATGCCTAAATCTGGACTAAATTCCTAGCCATTTGTACAACTATAGCCATATAGTCATATAGCATGTATAGCCATATACATGTACAAAGAAAGACAGAATAAAAGATTCTTAACTACTCTCCAACACTGGGCTTAGGAATTGAAACATCAGAAAAGAAAGTGATTCCTGGGAGATTGAAAAGAACAGATCATCATAAACTATTGTAGAAAACCTAAGGACATGAGTTTATACATCTGATCACCTCCAGGCACGTTACAGCAGTGGGTATAATGTTATTTCAATATTTATCAATATATTATCAAGCATAATATGCAAAACAGAAAAATACCAGCAGTTATCAATTCTCATTTGTGTGTAATTGCCTGTAAAATATATAGGTAAGTTTGAATCATTCAAGCCACTGGTGTTCTCCATGACCAACTGCTTCTAATAAACATACATGATCAGTAACAGTTCTGCTTTCTTAACTGGTAGGATTATCTGCTCAGACAAAAGCAGTAACAGGAGGAGAATGAAGTACCCTGTATGAGAATGTAATACAGGAGAATGTAATACCCTGTGAGGTATTACAACACAGTACATTCATTAAGTGGTTCTTATGATGCCATAAATGCTTTAGTCAAAAGAACCAAAAATAACCATAAAATCTCAGACTTTGTAATACTCCAATAGGGACTACTTTTGTTTTTGTAATATACAGTTCTTCTCTTCTGGAAAAAAATATATAAATAAATAAATAAATAAATACATAAATAGATAAATAAATATATATATTATTTTTTTTACCTAGTGCAACAGTGTGCAACTGATTTAAAAAAAAAAAGCTCAAAAAAGCTCAAAATATTACATTTTTATATATGTTATTATAGATTTTTATGCATTGAACTAGCAAAATAAGATATTTAAATTATTCACCTAATTAAACTATGCTAAAAAAATCTCGTAATCTTAAGGGAGAAAGATTTTAAAAAGAATTATCAAATTTCAATGATGTAACTGTTTGACATTATTTTGGATATCATGGTGTGTGTATTTAAACTGCTGCCATATTTTATAAGAACAATAAGAAAAATTGCAAGGCTGTAAGAGTAAATGGGAAAACACTCACAAAGCAAATAGATTCCTATCTTGTCTAAAGTATGGGTAAGAGGTGACTGAAGGGATAATGAATATAAGTTGTTTCCTGAACTACCCTTTAGAAAGAACATGCAATGAACCAAGCTTACACAGATGATCTCAGTCGATACTCATTTGTTTCCAAAGTAAAGCTGTAGTCTAGAAGTAAGTAAAAAAATACTTATGGGTATTTTTTACACACTGTAGACTCTGAATTGACTGCTATATAGGACATTTCCAATGTTCTCTTAAAGTGCATGTTCATGCCTTATTCAGTTTCCAGTTAAAACAAATCAAGCAAACAAAAATGATTGACCACTCTGAATGGATTAAAAATGTGTACCAGTAGGAAAGAGAAAATAAAATTCAATATATGAAATATATATGTACGTGTAAAATACATGTATATATCACAGCACCCAGAGGTTTAGCATTGTTTCCCCGGCATGCCTTGATCCCAGGTCATTTTATCAGAGTGGAGGAGTCATAGCAAGTGCACTTGCACTTTGCACCTCATGTGACAAGCAATGGCATAAGCCCAATGTGTAGCTGTCCCTCAATCAGTAGGATTATTAAAGGCTGCTGCTTACTAAGTCTCCGTGCCGTCTTGTCAATTTGGACACCCTGTAGGCTTTTCCACTTAGCAATTCATTCACTCAAACTGTGTTGGCATTGAGCTAATGGAGATGCAGTGATCACTGAGGCTAAGCTTCTTCAATGGAACAATACAAGGACCTAGCTAGCATCCCCTGATCTTAACACTTATTTTAGAAGCCCAGTAGAAACCGAATAACTTTAAATAATCAACATTTTTATTCTCAGGTTAACAACTGATTGCTCATTAATTACTAGTGAAAACAGACACCCTGTTCAGCTTTTGGAATCTGTGTATACAATCTGCGTATGCTTGCCTTTGACTTCCAGATGTAAGATTATAAAATCCTTAAAACTAGTTAGTTGAATCCTTGCAAATCATATGGCGCAAAAAAAGTTTAATAGATAAAAAATGTCAAGTTTTTTTTTAGCATCATTAATCCTAAAACAGTGATAGATTCACAAAAATAAAATAAAATAAAATAAAATAATAAAATAAAATAAAATAAAATAAAATAAAATAAAATAAAATAAAATAAAATAAAATAAAATAAAATAAAATAAAATAATCCCTCTAGATCCATAAAATATATCATTATAGGACACTTAGTTTGGCAGAGTGCTTACCTTAAAAATGAAACAGCATTCAGCTGTATCCAGAAATAAATAAAAAAAAAAGTACCTAAACTACATTTTCACAGAAGACATTTTCCTTCACCCCTCCACGTAGATTGAACACTTTCTAGCTGTTTCTCATTTCTTTGTTACTTTTCTCTCCATCTTCTATACTAGCCCCAGTTCTCATCAGCTTGGATTTTTAGTGCCCTACAATACTATCTTCCAATGTAATTTTGGAAAGAAATGATAAATACTGCCATTTACTTTCTGTTCTTAGATATCCAAGGTACCTTTTGGCTGAGTTGTCTTGCTGTACATTGTTTTGTGTACAGACTTACAGATCATTTCCAAGGATTTCTCTGTGTCCTATTGTGAGAAATGACAAAGACATAATGTAAAGCCCAGCTACTACAGTCACACATATTTTAACCACACAAAACACTTCAGTACACTATTCACAAGCAAATTCAGCATCAAATTGCCATAGTCACATGTGTGTCACAGAGAATAACAGCAACGGGAACAAATTCACCCAAAGCTCTTCAGTCGCATGACAACAACTCCAGCCATAAAATTACAGTTCAGAAAACTGGCTGAGAGGCTGAGTTGTATCCCGTGATCTTTAACAAGCAGGTAGATGAAATGAAAACTTTCCTTACAAATTTTTTTGGTGACTACTTTTCAATATTTCTACTTTTTGTTCTGTGGTCTCAGTATCCCATGGATAAATGATATACATACATTTATGATATGACTGATTCCAGTTACAAAATTCAATGCTTAACATAAGATATTGAAACTAGAAAAACAGGAGACAGAACATCAAGCCATGCATCAGTGGGTTAATATATATATATATATGTATTATTTTATTTATTTTATTTTATTTTATTCTCACGATGAAATAATTTTCTTTCAAAAATGAAATTTAGGACAGAAAATGAGGAGGAGAGAATTGGATTATAAGTCTTTTTTTTCTACTATAGGCCAAGATTTAATTCCAATCCTGCCATTGACCTTACGGTTTCTTATTGGCTTGGAAGACCTGCAGAGCTCTCTAGTTCCAGTTATATATATATTTGAACAAACTGATCTGGGCTCATTAAGAGTACTAAGGTTGAGAAACCTATCAGCAAGCTATAGGTTAAGCTAATCAGTATTTTGAGAACTGATATTTTCCCCATTGCTCCATATCCTTGAAGAGATGAGAATTTGTGGGATATTATTCTGAAAAAAAAAAATTGTGCAAATACCATTTCATGGTTTGTTGAGTATTCTGGAGCTTTTAGTTTAGGAAATAGAAATAGAAATTTAGTTTAGGAATAACTATCTGCAGGACTTTGGTCCAGATTTTGCCTCTACAGAGTATGTTCTAAGTACACAGATGGTAAATGGTAATGAAAAAGTGCAGTTCATGTTCTTTGTCATAAAGTTGTCGTGTTTGTTAGTGCTTTCAACTATGTCAGTGAGGTAATTACAGATGGATTGTTCTATGTCAGTGAGGTAATTACAGATGGATTGTTCTATGTGTTCTAATTTTTATTTCAGCCTTGTATCTAAGATCTGAGTATATAGGTTTGCTCTTAGAATTACAATTGTAATTTTATTTTTAGGTGATGTGGAGCAGATCACAGACCTAGCAATACTTGCTAAGTTCAGTAAAGCCCCAAAGACATAGAATGAAGTGTTCCTCTATATATACAGAAAACATATATAACACATTTTTAAGTTATCAAATATCATTGCTAATGCTCAAGAGCTTTCTCAAAATTATAAGATTGGTAAGTGTAACTTTTGGGTGCTTATTGTTAATTAAAGAATAAGGTCTTTCACATTGGGGTTAGACAATTAATTAAACAATGCTCTGAGTAAAGACAAGCTTGACTTAGTAGAAGCAGCTCATTTCCTGATAATAGAGAAATGTATCTAATAAAAGCAATAGTTTGAATGCTGCAGAGAATGAGGCTTAGAAAAATTAAAGTATTTAGGGGCATTTTAGTTCCAGGACAGCCACATATTTTCATGATATCAGTTTGAAGGCCTGCTATTAACGAACAGATTTAGGTAGGCTGTTGGTCTAAGTGAAGAATGGGTAATAAAATAAAATGTTAGCTTTCACAATGGATTTGAATTTGTTGGTTGATTATCTCCTATAGCATGTTACTTGGGGATATATAGGGTGGTTAGTTCAGAATATGCTGCAGGGTGTATTGAAGTGAAGAAATATTATTGAGTGAAGAATCTTGTTACTGGTCATCCTTCAGCAAGTGGCTTTTTGGGAGAAGTTTACACATCTGTATTGATTTCTCAGATACAGCAGCTTTAGTCTCTGATTTCTGTCATTTGATTTGTCAATCAGTCATCTGATTTCTGATTTCTTCTAGTCTCATCTCTTCAAATGGGCACCTCCTTGAATCTGGGAGTGTGAATTTATGAATTAGGCATTTTTTCAAGTATATTAAGAAGTATAACACTCTAAAGACTACCAGGACTGCAGATCATAACTTTATTCAATATGCATAGCATTTTCTTCCTTTCAAATCAATTGAACCTTTCTGTTGTTGTTGTTTGTTTGTTTTGTCTTTTTTTTTTTTTTAATTGTTTCAAAGCTGAGTTAGGGTATATTGGTTGGTAGATTTTTAGTTTTGTTTTTCTTGCAGGAGTAGGAGAGCAGGCTTCATTGGTTTGAGGGGTTCTGCATCAATTGGAGGCAGAGGTTGCAACAATAAAGTAATATTAAACATATTTTGTTAACAATGTGTGCAATTGATATCCCTGGAATTTGCCGTATTCTGTAAAATATGAAAGGTTAATAGTTAGAGATAACAGAGCCTGAAATGTCCCTGAACTGTAGTGGTTTTACTCAGGTGGGTAGCTGAGTTCCACCACGGTTGCTGTCTCACTCCCCCTCCTCAAAGAGGAGAAGAAGGAGGAGAAAATATGACACAGAGAGGTCAAGGGTTGAGATATGGACAGGGAGATAGCTCAACAATTATCATGACGGGCAAAACAGACTCAGAGTAGGGAGATAGTAAGATTTATTGCCTTTAAAAAAAAGATTTTAAAAAAGTAAGATTTATTACTAAGAAGCTAGAGAAGTGAGATATAAAGGAAAGAAACTAAAACCACCTTTCCCCCCATTCCACCCTCTTCACCACCTTCTCCCCTCCCTATCCCCCCCCCCAAAGTGGTGCAGGGGAACGGCAGAATGGGGGCTGCAGTCAGTCTACTGTGCAGTCACTTTGACTCCACCACTATCTTCGACTCAATCACTATCTTCCCCTGCACTGAGGGATCCCTCTCACAGAATGCCGTTCTTCCCGAACTGATCCTGCAGGGGCTTCCCACAGGCAGCAGCTCTTCAAGAACCACTCCCACATGGCTCCATACCATGGGGTCCGTCTGTTAGGAGCAAACTGCACGAGTCCCCCACAGGCAGCAGCTCCCCCCAGGACCCCTGCTCCTGCATGGGCTCCTCTCCATGGGCTGCAGCTCCTGCCCGGGGCCTGCTCCTGCAGGGGCTTTCCAGGTCACACACACCTGCTCCACTGGGGGCTCCTCCACGGGCTGCAGCGTGGAGATCTGCTCCACCATGGGACCTATGGGCTGCAGGAGAGCCTGCTTCACCATGGACTTCATCAGAGCCTGCAGGGGATTTCTGCTTTAGCACCTGGAGCACCTCCTTCTGCCCTGACCTTGACACCTGCAAGGCCATTTCTCACTCCTCTCTCTCTCCCAGCTGCTGTGTCACAGCATTTTTTTTTTTTCCCTTTCTTAAAAATGCTCTCACAGAGGCACAAACATCACTTATTGGCCTGGCTCTGGTCAGTGGCAGGGCCCTTACCTAACATGGGGAAGTTTGTGAATTCTTCTCACGGAAGCCTTATGGCCCCCCTGCTACCAAAACCTTGACAAATAACTATAGGTTTTAGAATTGACAATAATTTTGAATAAAGACATATTTTAAAATATTGCAGTCCATGTTACAGGATCTAATTGTTAATACCTGATTCCAGGGCTTTCTTCAATAACCATGTTTTCTTTGTCTTGTAAAAGATACACCACGCAGACAATACCCTTCAGGAGACATTCTTAACTTAATATTCTCAATTGCTGTGGGAATCAGGAAGTGTCTTGTTTTTGTGGTTTATTTTTTCTGTTCCTGTATAGTTAGTAGACTAGGTGTTCATCATAGACATATTTATCTTGAGATTTTAACAGATTTTAGGTGTGCTTGACATTGATTTATGCTTTCATTCTTTTGTTCCAAGGATGACATCTGGCATTAATTCTTTGCTTGTTGGACTTTCCAAGCCAGAGTTTTTATGTACTTTTTTATTGGAAAGCATCAGAGGCAAAAGGTGTTTCAATTCACTTTTCATTAAGGAAGGTATTTTGGATGATGAAGGATTTTGAGTATATGTACTACAAGTATCTTTAACATTATTTATCTTCCTACTCTTCTCCTTTCTTCTTTGCTTCTCCCAGAAATCTTCTTTCATATAGATTTGGGATCTTTAACATGCAAGCAAGATATGGATCAACTTTAAAGTTCTTCTAATGATGTAGATGTGGAATAATGTTTTGTTTTGTTTGCATTTGGCTTACAAAGCAAGATTTTGGTAGTAGGGCAGGGGGCTGTAGGTGTGGCTTCTGTGAGAAGATTCTGGAAGCATCCCCATGTTAGATAAAAAACAGTTCCCAAAGGGACTCATCACTGACCAGATCTGAGCCAGTGAGTGATGCTGGCTGGGAAAGCATATTTAAAAATATAAAAATGAAAATGCTGTGCAACAGCAGGTGGGAGAGAGAAGTGAGAAAATGCGAGAGAAACAATCCTGCAGAGATAAAGGTCAGAGGAGGGAAGCAGGCGCTAGTGCTGAAGTTCCCCTGCAGCCTGTGGAGAGACCCCTGGTGGAGCAGGCCATGCATGTCCCCCTGCAGCCCATGGGTCCCACATGGAGCAGATCTCCACGCTGCAGCCCGTGGAGGAGCCCCCTGTGAAGCAGGTGGATGTGGCCTGGAGGAGGCTGCAGCCCATTAAGAGCCCCCCACAGGATTAGGCCCTGGGCTGGAACTGCAGCCCCTGGAGAGGAGCCCACGCAGCAGCAGGGGTCTGGGGGGAGCTCTTATCCATGGGGGACATATAAGAACAGTTTTCTCCTGAAGGATGGACCCTCAGTATGGAGGATGAAGGATCAGCAGAGATGACGCATTATGAACTGAACATGGCCCCTGTTCCCCATTCCCCTGCTCCACTCAAGGGGAAGACATAGAAGAGAGTGGATAAGGGGGAAGGTTTTAGTTTCCTTTCTTGCTTTTAGTTTCACACTGCTCTATAAATAAGCAATAAGCAATAAATTATATTAACCTCTCTATGCTAAGTCTGTTTTGCCCATAAAGGTCCTCTCCTTATCTCAACTCTAGCCCTATTTCATTGTCCTCCTCTCCCCCCACCTCCCACCCCCACACCCCCCACCCCTTTCTTTTGAGGAGGGGTAATAAGAGGGTGGTATAGTGGAGTGGAGTTAGCCATCAGTGTGCAATCACCACATTTTAAACACATCTCAACAATATATGTAATAATCCCTTCTTAGTAGAGGACAACTGAATATTACAGGACAGTATTCATAAC
Source organism: Anas acuta (assembly GCF_963932015.1). Taxonomy (NCBI): domain Eukaryota; kingdom Metazoa; phylum Chordata; class Aves; order Anseriformes; family Anatidae; genus Anas; species Anas acuta. The sequence continues at coordinate 68,427,065 of NC_088981.1, forward strand.
TCAGGTGTATATACTACCTGTGCCATAAAACAGAACAAAACAAAACATAACAGGAACAGAAATTCTGTGGTTTTCTGGTTTTGAATGTTTTCTTGAACACTTCGTAAGGCAAGGTGATTGTAGATTGCCACTGAATCCATGCTTCTGCTTTATGATTTTAAGAGAGATCTAAACAGTTTCTACAATTACATATATGCTTAAGTGATAGTTAAATAGCAAAATAGGAATTATATTATTTTTAGCAATGTATTTTTAGACATACATATGCTACATATATATATGTAGCATTACATTACATATATACTACATTACATATATATACATATATGTTAATGTGCATATATGATTACCTACGCATGTATGGACACATAAACACTGTTTTCAGTCAGGGTTGTCAGTCGCCATTAATTCCTAGATAACTGATATAGTCTATTTCTTTTTGTTATGGCCATTTTTGAATAAATTACCCAAGTTCTATGGCTGATTTCTGTATTTTCAAAGTTTGTCCAATTGACTTCTGTGATTGTTTCCTTTCATTAATTTGCTGTATAGCCAGTAATGATTGAGGCATTTCTTCACCTGCACTCTAAGCAATATGATATGCTCATTCAACAGTTCCTTTTTTGCATTTATAACATTTTGTGATTTTTGTCTCTTAGGTGCGTAGGAAGCAGCCAGACACAGTCAATATTTGGGTATATTAAGAAAAAAAAAAATAAAAATAAAAGGATTTATTAAGTCTCTAGAAAAAAAAAAAAAAAAAGAAAAGAAAAAAAAATAGGTGAATGCTTTGTCTTATATTTGAGACTCAATCAAAAGTCAAAACTCACCTTTAAGCCAGAAAAAAAATCCCCAGAAAAGCTTTAAAATATTCTGTACAGTCTTGAAAGGATAAAACCTCAGTGATGTGAAAAGAGAATGCAGAGTGAATAAAGTATATAGTAATACTTGTTTTGTGCTTGATTTAGTAAGAATATTAGTTCCAAAAAGATAGAAGAAATAAGGAAAGAGGCAGGACATGAGCAAAGCTGAAGCAGTAAGATCTGGTTTAAATCGTTAAAATTTAAAAGTTGGTTAATTAGTTATTTTTAGAAAAATAACTGAAGCAATATTGCAAGAAATACTTGTTACATTTGTAAGTTATGATATGGAAAATAATAAGACCACCCAAGATTCAAAAAAGACACTATTGTCAGTGGACATTTTTGTATATTTGTATAACATTTGTATACAAATTTGTACACATTTTTTATATTTGAATATATACATTTGTATATAAAAATATTATAAAAAAATAAGATCTGTTATTAAGATCTTATTTATCTGTACATGACTTAGGATGATCAGTGAAACAGGTGATAAAGGGAAAATAATGTAGAGAACAATGTAACATAGCATGAGCTAAAGAGATAAGCTAAAGTAGGATTATGAATCCTACCAAAGTACCAAGAAAAAGAAAAACAGCTGAGTTTCAGGCATTGATCAAGACTTTTTATTGATGTGTGTACACTACAAAATTAGCAATAAATGGGAGAAGCAATAGACTCTCAGAACACTTGAATGAAAGTAAAAATATGCAACAGTTTTATAAACCAATTCAGAAATCTCTCCTCTATTCAATATCTTTGTATTTAACAGTTTTCAACAATTTATAGACTTTGTTGTGATTAACTATTCTTGTTCCAATTTCCCATGCTAGGTGTCTGCCTTAAGGCAACTTTATGAGATTTCCATGCACTTTCACCATTTCCAAGGGAAAAAAAAAAAAAAAGAAAAAGTCCTAGGCTTAGAATTCTGGAGCAGTGCCAATATCACCAGAACTCATAGTCAAAATTAGTAAATAATCATAGCAAATATACTCTAAATCTGAAAGTCTGTCCAAACAAGAACGATAAAAGTTTTAAATGTCAAAAAAGTGTGTTATAGATTCATAAACCAACTAAGAGAAAGATTGAAATAATTGTACTTTTAGTTTGGTGAATTCCATTTAACTAAGTTTGAGGAAAAATAAATGATTTGTCTTTAAGGCTCCAGACTGAGTCTGCAGTATATAAACAGAAAAACAGGCGAAACAGAAAAAAGAAATTAGCAAGGGGCAATTGAGAGGAACAGTATTTCCCCCCCTTCCTTTGGAACTCATATTAGAGTAGTTTTGAGCTGTAAATTACTAGGTCAGAAATTAAATTGGAGTCCCACAACATCATTTCTAACAAAATCACTTTTTAGATTAGGATTATAATTCAAGTAACTCTTATTGGAAGTGCTTCCATGGTGACATAAAAATGAATTATGTCAAAATAAATGGCAGAGTTAAAGTTCACCTGTGGAACAGAGTCCCTGGGAGAGTAGGCAAGCCACATGTTTAGACATATCTCCACAACCATAGTGGATGTTTAAAATTTATGACAGCTACATATTTAGAAAATAATGGGCCTAAATTTCACAGACTGTTCAAAAAGAACAGTTGTGGTGCTATCAGCACACATTACAACAAGATGTTTGACCTTTGTCTCTTCTTTGCCTGCCTCCACTGTCCATTGATGGTAGTGTCATATTTCAAAGACATGATTTTCATTCAAGAGTTTGAAAAAATGAGTAGAACTATACTGGCCATGACCCACCAACAGAATTCTAATTTCCAGGAGTGCATTTCCATATACGTCTTTTTTACATATTTGTAAAATTACTAGAATCTAATACTTTTTGAGAGACAAGTGACAGCAGGCACTGAAGCTGAAAGTGATGTGACAAACATGGCAGCACACTGTGGTGAAACAATTCAAGCTTGTAATTAATTTCTATCTTTAAATTCCCATCAGTAATGCTCAGTTGGATGACTCTGACAGGGTGGAGCTATCAAGAGAGAGATTGCAAAGGTTGCAATACTGTTTGCATATTTACTGTGGATACAGAGCTTTCCATAAAATGATTCAGAAAAAAATTAGGTAGGGAAACCTTTACAGACCTGTGCATTTAATGAAATCTTAGTATTTCTTATTAAAAAATATTTGATATTACTGATTCAGAAATCACCTATGTGTTTGAAGTCAATCATAGAAAGAATACATAAATAGGTCATTATAGTGTTCTAGGGATTTCCTTCATGAATCTCACCAGACTGCAACAAGGCTTGAGTGAAAGGATTCTGAAAAAGATGACAAATATATTGGCAGAAGCAGAATTTCAATTTAATATCTTTTCCACAAGAGCTATGAGTGATTCCAATATTTTTTTGCTTTGAACACAATTTTTCTCTCAAACTTTTCTTCCAATACAGAAAAACTCTAAATCAACATCTTAGTCCAGGTGTCAAATATCCCATGGAAATACCAGGGACATAAAGTTAAAAAAAAATCCATTTTATTTTCCCGTTGAAAATGTTTTGGCTAGAATTTCCTATCTGTATTATGCAGGATAATTCAACAAAGTGAAAGAACTTTACATGCTTACATATTTTCATATGCTTGTATGAGTTTATATATTTATATTCATATATAAATGTGAATAGAATATACTTTTCTCTTTAAAAAATCAACAACTTGTATTCAACTTGTATTACAGGTTCCTTTTATTTGTTTAACACTGAAGACGTAGGGAAATATTTCAGATTTTCATTAACTTTCTTTTTGCATAAGAATGTGGACATCAGAGCCAGCCTATGTCCAATGAAATGATGTTATAAATGGAGTGCAGAGTCTGAAAGATGACTGTAAAGTCCTTTGAGCTTCTTTGATATTGAAGCATCTTTGTGTTGCATGTTTTGTGATCCATCTATTACAGCAGAGATTTCAGAATTGCACTAATGATGGCTCCCTATCGAATACAAAAGCTATTACAGTAGGTAGAAATTAATGAGGTGTAGGATGATCCATCTCTTTGTCTGTGGTCTTATTGCGGAGGATTCTTTTCTGATCCAGTAGAGACTTTCTGAAGCATCTGGTGTGACATGGAAGTTTTGTGCTGCACACAACATAACTTTATTGAATTGAGCCCACAAACCTAAGCGTCCATGTTAGAAGAAAAAAAAAAAAAGAAAAAAAAGAAAAAAAAAAAAGAGCATTTTGGTAGTACTGCTTATTTTTCTTAATTGTGTATAACGGAAGTCTGAACAACAAGCTCTGATCTAGAAGTTGTGGTAGAGATATGTTAGGTAAATTTTACAGCTCAAGTCTCAGATCACAAAATTGTTCATGCAGGATTTCTCCTACTTTGCTACATGGTACCTTCCTCGCTGTTACTCATTTACATTTTGGAAAATCTATGGTTACTTGCCACTATTGCTCTGTTGGGAGGTTGCTTCAGAAAGTCATTAGATAATTACCTCCTCTGTATATTCACAACCAATTGCATGGCCATTTATGCAATGTATTCTTCAGCACCATCTACTGGTACATCTTCTACATCCAAAATATCCACATCTACACAGACATAAAGCCTGCTTGTAATATCTCCTCTCAGCTGAATAATCTGGTATTGTCACTGTGGTGCAGTGGAGTAATGTAGTGTTTATGCAAGTGATCTGGCCCAATTCTGAAAAGAATGCTAATTTTGTCTGGGGAGGAGGGGGAAATAATATTTCTTAACACAAATGTTACAAGAAAAAAGCTGAAAATTATTGTCTCACTATCTCCTGTCATGTAACAGAATTCATCATTTAGTTCAGTACTTCATACTACCTGTGTAGCCAGGAAGCTGTGATTTAAGGGTCATATTATTAAGGACACCTGAGGTTTGATTCCAAATATATATAGTTAATTTCAGATAAACAAATATTAAATACTTTGCCAACTGTGAAGAAAATTATTATGCCAGCTTTAAAGCTACAGAAGTGATATGCTTGTAAAAATTGCAGATCTCAACCTGTTGACAAGTCTAGTTAAAATGTGCTCTTAGTATAACAGTCAGTGCTGCCCTAGAAGACCTCCATTTGTAATTTATGCATTCCTTTTTTTCAGAAGGGGAGGCAGTCTCTGTTGAGAAAGGAATAGCACACTTTTTAATATTCTGTCTCAGATCTTCTAGCAAGCACTTTGATTTATGAAAACTGAAATGAATTGAAGCACCTAATTTGGAGTTCTCAGAATTTGTACAACTTGTTACTCCCATTTCAGATGCCTATGACATTAAAAGTGAGCTGGCTATTTTCTTATCCTTACAGCTCTCTTCTCACACTAAAAGTGTGAGACTACAAAGCCTGGGTGACAAAGTCTTTGTGATGAAATTTTTTGAAAACAGCCTCCATGCTACAGGGTTAAATAAAATGTATCCCATTGCAGAAGAAAAGCTTATAGGTTTTAGTTTATAGCTTATAATATGGCTTAAGAAGACACTTCTTTGTTTCTTGGTCAGCACAAAGGAATCTCAATTCTCAGAGCACTTGATAAATACCATAAAAGTGTTCTTACTGTTAGTAAAAGTATTTTCTTACAGGGTCCTGTATGACATATTGAAACCACTTTCTGCAGTACCAGTATATAAGAATTTAAGATTTGTTATAACAAGTTGAAACAAAACTTCAGCTCTTGCAATAATTATACAGGAGACTTTAAAAAAAAAAATAATCAGGCAAATGAATGATTCAGTTTAGAGTTTCTGAGAACTGCAAACTGCATCTGGACCTCTGTTTTTTGTATTTCTAATGGAAAATGCTTTCAAAAAATTGCTTAATTGCTTTTTGAATCCATTTATACTTTTGGCCACCACAACTTTTATTGGTGATGAAATCTGAAGTGTAGTCATGTGTGGCTGAAAAGCTGCTACTTTTCATTTATTTGAAATATTCTTGATAATTTCATCTGGTTCCTTTTTCACTCTTCTATTCTAAGAATGACCAAATGAAAATTTTATATTTGATCTTTCCAGACCATTCATAATTTCACTGATTTCTGTGATATAACTGTTCTACATGAGGAAAACATTACACATCTGATAATTCCTATGCCTTTCCTGCAGAACCTTTGGTAAAACCTTTTGTACTTGTACTATATATCCTGTGATTTGTTCATGTGAAGTTCTGCTCAATGCATTTGTATGCTTTTGCATACATCTGACTTCCTGTAGGTCTTGTGTGATTGCAGAAACAATGTAATTCTCCTTTTTGTATCTTTTGTATCTATTTTTTAATATTTGGCTATTACACATATGCTACTATATAATAAAAGTGGTTGAATTAGCAGCTTGCACACATGAATATTAGATAGAGTTTATTTTCTCCTATCTGCTCAAATTCTTCATAATCTGACTTCTGTTGTTCAAAGCTCTTCTATGTTGCATTTCTGTATTTCTGCTCATTCTTCTGCTCAGTGTGAGTTATACAGCGGCCCAGGATACCTGTGGACCAAATTTCAAGCATCACTCAAGAAGGCTACAGACTACATTAACAAATATACTCTTCTGCTAAGAATTTGTCCTGGCTTCCATACTACTACATCTCTGTCACTATAACTCTATCCTATGATCTTTTAAGTTTGGATTGGCTAAAATTTAACAAATTAAAAAATATTGTATTTGTCTTTTCGTGGATCATGAAAACAATGTCATTGTTTAATGCAGATGGGGGCTTGCAAAATTTATTTAGTTGAAGTCCAAGGAAAAGTGAGTGTCAGCAGTGCATCAATCTCCCCCTAGGAAAAAAAAAATAATAAATGTCTGTGCTTTAAACGGGAAGATTAGGGTGCATACTTAATAACCTCATTCAGATACTACGTTCCACAGAGTACACAAAGCTATGTGAAAGTGCTACACATTCTTTGCCTCTTGATTGAAGGCTAACATCTCTAACTGGGTGTCCTGCATGTTCTCAGACTACTGACAGTGGTAAGTCACATTGCAAAGAGAAGAACATAGATGTTTTGTTTGATTTATTGTGGCTGAATATTTTCAGAAGTTTGATTTTTTTTTTTTTTTTTTTGACATGTTTAACTAATTTGTAACTCTGATTTATAGCCACACAACTAGTATCTCCTAAATGTGAAATCATTTGTCTCAGTGGAGTTTAAACCCGTAAATAAAGCAAAAAGCAAATAATGATTTAAATTCATATTCTATCCTGAGAGAATGAATCTTAAAAAAAAAATAAATAAAAAAAATCACCATGTATACTCTTTTTCCAATACAAATCACAATAGCTTAATGATTTATATTTCCTGAAATTTTATAATAGATAAAAAAAAAAAAAAAAAAAAGCCACGGACAAAGCACAAATAGGACTTTTATATGGAGTCATATACAATGATTAAATAATTCTGCAAACTTTCTGTCAATTAAAGACTTTGGATACTTATTTTTATTTACTGTTGGAGACTTGGGATATGTTTTTCTGTTTAACCCACCATGTATCATATTTCTGAAATTTTACAAAATGTCTCCCCAGCAAAAGCTATGTATTCTGTTTCAATAATGATTGTTAGTAAATTTTTGTCAGATGTGGTGGATGCCTAATTGTCAATGGCTAAAGAAAGCTTCTGTGAGTTCTACGCCTACATCTGCTGTGGACTTCTTACTAATAACTCTAGGATGCAAAGCACTTACTGAATATTGTTCAACAACACTTGACATCACAAGTATAAATCTGATGACAGTAATTTCACTCTCTATTCTGTTAGTTGTTTGATTTTGCTTTGAAACAGGTTAGAAATGCATCCAGAGCCAGTGGCAATTGAGGGAATATGGAAGAAAAAAGATTTTTAATTTTTTCTCTGTTGTTTGTTATTGACTCCTATTTTATAAGCATTACTTGAGGGAAACCCAGAGTCTGGCTTTGTGTGTCCTAACATAACACTTAATTAAAGTGAAAATGTCATTAATTGTCAGACAATGTCAGCCAAGCTGTGATCACAGAAATGATCACTGAAGGAATTACCAGAGGAACCAAGAAGTCCTGAGAAATGGGGCTTTGGGGTTGACTGAAGTGTGTGTGTATTTGTGGGCAGCAAGGGGTGAGAATCCAGGGCAGCTACTGGATGGACTGTGTGTCTAAGCCTGGTTGCACATAGCGTATGTGTGTGTGTGTGTGTGGGGGGGGGGGGGGGGGGGGGGGGGGGGAGGGGGGATGGAACAGGTAGCCCTGTACCAGCAGCTGGAGCAGGGCTAAGACCTCAGCAGTCACATATCCAGGTGACATCACTGGGGTTAGAGTTCAGCTGTTTACCCTATCTGTTTCCAAAGATCATTTTTTTTTGTCAAGGAAAGCCCAAAAACTATCAGAAAAATTAAATAGGATGCATCCTTTTCCAATAATTTACCTATTACCAAGGAGAGCTTCTTTGAACTCCTGTCTGCCCACCATTAACAAGCTATGCCAAAACAAAACAAAACAAAACAAAAAAAGAAATAGTAAACTGGACACTGAAAATGTGAAAATCACTTGACCCTGCTTTTCTGTTAGTTCTGGTCAGAATCAACTTCCAAAAAATAAAAATTAAAAAAAAAACTTTAATTATTTTGAGATTATATTTATAATAATGCTGATAACAGGCTAACGTTTTAGTTTTTGCAGAGCAGTGCTTACCCTAAGTCAAGGACATTTCAGTTTCTCATATTGCCTTTGTCCCAGCAAGGAGGCTGGGGGTACACCAGAAGCTGGGAGGGGACAGAATCAAGGCAGCTCACCCAAAGGGATATTCCATACAATATGGCATTACACTGAACAAAATGGGGTGACTGTCTGGGGTGGAGAGGGAGGGGAAGGACCTCTGCTCAGGGACAGGCAAGGCATGAGTCAGTGGGCGGTGAGCAATTGAATTGTGCATTTTATTTATTATTGTTATGTTGTTGATGTTGTTGTTATTATTATTATTATTTCTATCCTATTATACTGTCCTTATTTCAACCCACCATTTTTTCATATTTTTCCCTCTCGATTCTCTCTCTCATCCCATTGCAGGGAATGGGGTAAGCAAATAGCTGTATGGTGATTAGCTGCCTGCCAGGTTAAACCAGAACACTGGCATAAAATATTTGTGTGTGGTTACAGACCTAGAATCTTCAGAAACACAGCCACTATAACAGTTCATCTAGGAGCTCCAAGGCAACTGGAACTTGAAATTAAAGCCAGCCCATATGCTGTTTCTTCTTTACCTGTTTCAATAGCTAGCTGTCTTTATAAGATGTTGAAGAAACTAGAAATCGTGAGGGAAATATCCATCATTTCTTCTTTCTTCAAGCATGTTCTCAGAGAATGACCTTGTAGGCCCAGTCCAATGAAGTGTCAGAATATGTTAAATGATTTTCCTACAGTCATGAAAACAGGCTGCAGGTTGCATAAACGTGGCCTAACAGAGTAGAAAAAAAAAAAAAAAAACATTCTAGAAGGCTCTGAGACAACCTATTATTTCACGATTAAAAAAAAAAAAAAAGAAAAAAAAAGTAAAGCATATATATCTGAATCAGTATGCCATACATCTCTGTTTTCCTCTTTGTATACTCTACACCTCTGGAGAACAAGATCAGAATTACCATTATATATGGTAAATACGTGACAGTAAATGTCGAGTAACACACTGTTTATTTTGGGTTAATCATTCCCTACCTAATGCTGGAACTTGATTGGATTCTGTAGATTTTCATGGCAGTCATAGTAACCATTTGCAATATTAATGGAAATAATACTCTAATTTTCCATGTTCTTTGTCACTTGTCTTCCAGTAAGTTCAAATAAGTATTCTCTTGAATATGGTAAGTCCAAGACTTAAGTACTCTAATTTTCTCTTTAATTTTGTAAATTATTTTTAAAAACTTAAAAACTTAGCATTGCTAAAGTGTAGTATTTTACATGTGTTACTGTAATTTTAACCCAGTTTGAAACTAATTGTTGTGTGGGCTTTTTTTTTTTTTTTTTTTTTTTTTTTTGTTATGGGTCAGTATCACTGATTAAAGCACATCTTGGAGAATTACTTCCTGCTGCTCAATGAACAGGAAAGAAAAAAAAAAAAATAATTGTACTGAAGAAAGCTGTAGATTTTAAGAACATCCTCTAGATTTCTCAAAACATACTAATTTTAATTTATTATACTTCTGAAAAAAAAATTTAATAGTAACTTTTTAATAGTAACATTTATTCTTCAGAAGTTTAAGCAATAGTTATTATGTACTAAACACCAAATCGTGTGAGAAATACCACACAATTTTCAAACCTTGTTTAAGCTACAGAAATATCAGCCTTTTATACAGATTGCATCTGTATAGATGATTTGTATAGATGCAATCTGTTTGTTTTCTCTACATTGTATATAGAAGATAATGGAAACCAGTTGTTTGAAAAAATGTATGGCAATTAGTCTAAATGCTAGGAAAGATCCATACAAATGCTATAATGAAGGCTTAAACTAAAATTGCTGATTATTTATATTATTGCACTGTGAAAGAGACTTGCCAGCACTTTATCTGTGGAGATTTTGATTTTGTAACATTTGTGATGTGCAAGTAGGTTGTGAAGGCTATATATGGAGACAAAAGCACATTGAAAGGGTTTCCATTCAGAGGAACTTAACCTAACAATTCCAAGAACTGTGTTGCTTTTGTAGATGTAGGAAAATCAAGAATTCAAGGCATTCTCATGTGGTACAAGGAAATGTACATTCTTACTGTTCTGTGCCTTGCCAAGGCAATTACATACTCTGAATTGAGTTTCAAGGTTGGCCACCTCCTGCATTTCTACCAGGAATGCTGGGGTATTTGACATCTATTTTTTAAACGTAACTCCCACAGTCTAATAATTATATAAGAATATCTGTTCTGATTTTAAAACATATAGCTTTTAGCTCACAAGAGTGTAGCAAAAAGTCTGAGCAACCAATCACAGTTTGGAACAGCAAATACTTATTTGAAATGAAGACTTCATATTTACCAGTAGGTCTGCTATGATTTGGGAAAAAAATAATCTTATTTTGGAAAAAAAATATATATATTTTATTATTTGGTTGACAACAGTGGATTTTATATGTGTCAGGTAACACACGAAATATTTGTATAGGCAAAAACACTGTCAGGCCATGACTTACAGAGTCAACAAGGTGGACCATGACAGGCATATCCCATGGCTCTATCATTTCCTTCTTGGAAATGCTTAATATTCATAGAGTAACAGCTAAATGCAAGGCCTTGGCAAACAGTTCAGGGGTGGATAAAAAATGTCCATTAGTCCAGAGAAGACTGAATGCATGACAGCTGTCTTTTCATATAAAAATGGAAATAAATAATTACTTTATCCACTGGACATAGGACAAGTAATGGACTTGATTTTCAATAAAGGGATATTTAACTTATAGACAGACATCATCTAAAGAAATGGATACAGCACTTTAAGTTGCTGACATCAGTTATTTGATTTCACCTCTCCCCTAGGGGAAAAATTCCTATATCAGAGAAGGCAGAATGGAAATGTGAGACCTCTGAAGAATTTCTGACATAGTCTGACATCTTGGTTCAAACTAGTTCCCCCAACAGCCCAACCAGTTTGAGGAAGGTGTTTTATCCAGTCAGAATCTTCCTCTGACATAGTTCCACTGATATAAGTAAAACAGTTCCTATGTCAGTATAAGGTTTGGGCAGATAAGCACTGGCAGATTTGCTCCCAAGACTCTACTCAGTTATGTTGTTGGAAATGTATCACCCCCTTAAAAAGTTTTTTCTGGAGTGTCATTGTTCAGCTTCCTAGAAAACACCTGTGTTTTCTAGGAAGTATGTATGGGTGAACATCAGCCAGCTCTCTGAGTACTCTGGGATGAATTCCATCAGGCCCCATGGACTTGTATGCATCCAGGTGGAGCAGCAAATCCCACACAAGTTTGAGGTTAACTGGGAGTTTATAATTCCTGAAGTCACGGTCCTCCAACTCTGGGTAGCTGAAGTCCCAGAGCCTGTCACTATTGTTGAAGACAAAGGTGAAAAATGCATTAAACTTACCTGCTTTGTCTATTTCCCTGTTTGTGAGAAGACCATCAAGTATCCAACAAATGTTTGCTCTGGTCCTCCTTTCTCTTTTTCCATTAACATACTTTAAAAAAGCCTTTTTATTGCCCTCCACACTGCTGACCAGCTCCAACTGTGTTTTCAGTGCAGTGCTGCAGTGCTTCTGCAGGTCTGTGGTCCCTGTACCACGTGCAAATGCCATCAAATCACCTAATGTGGTGATCAACTTAGTATGGGAAGCTGGCAGAAGAGGAGATATTTCACTGCTTTGTATTGCACCTGAGCACTGTATCTTTTTCAGGGGGGTTCACACTAGACAGTAGCCAAAGGATGTACATTAGATGCTACAGTACCATGTATCCTTTGTAAAACTTAGTGTACTAGATCTATGTCATTTAATACATGCCTTGGCACACGTGGAAAATTAGGAAAATTGAGAAAGCTGATAAACATTTCTCAGTCTTATGCCAAGAACTGAGATACAAAGACAGACCGTCTCCACCCTCCCTTCAATACATAAAAGTTTCCATCTGTATTACTGTAAAAAATACATATAGAACTATCAAAAATAGTGTTTTATTCTATCTTCTTAGCAAAGATAGATTTTTTCAGAAATCATAATGCACTAATTTTTTTTTTTTAACTTCAAAGTGATTCCAATTCTTTTAAGACATATGTAAAAACAAGAACTGTGAAGGTATTACCTTCATTAAAAGGCATCTGTTTTTCAGCTACTGTACACTTGCTTTTTATTTATTTCTAGAGTATATGAGTACCTGTTTGCACAGTATTTCCTGACAAACAGTCATCTCACTGTTCCAGCTGAAATATTGTGTATATGGGAGGGATGAGGAATGAAGAAGTGAAGGAATGAAGCAATAGTTTGATTAAAATTATAATTACTGTAGAAATTGTTATTTTTGTACAAGCTTCTCTTTGCCACCCCTCTCCTTCCCACACCACTTCCACCTTTGGGCATTATTTGTTCCTCTTTAGAAGTACTCCGCAAATACAAGTATGAGATTTATTGTGCTTTTGTGCCAGCTCTTTAAACAACTCTACAATTACTACATTCTGGTGTGTGAGTGATTCAGTATTATCTCTTCGGCTTTTATGATCTTGTTCTCCAATCAGCGCTTTTGTGTAACAACCTAGTGAAATTAGAAATATGATTAGAAAAATGTGACTACATTATCTAAAACTTATACACACTTTTGTATTGCTTCAGCTTTTTAAGCCCCAAGGGAACTGACAGTGATTAGGATCTATTTCTAGTGAAGGTACAGTTGGGAATAAGGATGGTTTGAAAAAATGAATCAACCTTATTATGACAGAAGCACCAATAGAAATATACCTAAGAAACCACATGAAACCTTTGCATAAGTATTCGCATTTACACATGGACTAAGCAAATAGAGTATCACAAACAAAACAAAACAAGACAAAACAAAACAAGACAAAAACACTACCACCAACAAAAATCCCAAAGCTAATAGTCTTTCCCTAGTTTTTCTCATCTCTGTTTCTACTGTAATACTTAATAGATAGTATTACATGGTCAAAACAAGATTTCTTTTTCTTTGTGAGTATAACCAGGATTGACATAAATCTTTAACAATGTGGTTATTTTCTTGTGAATACCCAAATCCCCAAATTTTAAAAAATAGTGATTTGTTTGTTTGTTTCTTTTCAAGGGATTCAAAAAAAAAAAAAAATCAATTATTCCTACTGTGGACTAAGGAATAATAATTTTAAAAATGGGATTCAATTTTTATTTTATCTTGCTTTTCTGTTACAAATCAGCCAGACCTCAGGGGAACACAATTAGGACCATATTCATGGTCCTAATTTTTTCATAACACAGTTTGTATGTTTTAAAAATGCTGGAATTATTTTAGGTAGCATAAATTAACTTTAGCATGGATGAGTGGGAGAAGGAAAAAGGACAAAATCAGTGGAAGCTGGACTTCAAAAGGGTTGATGAGAAATGCCACTGAGCTTAATGATTGGGCTAGTCTGGAAAGGAGTGAGCTTGACCTGGCATGGACAGAAAGCTAAAAATGGGGGGGGGAAGGAGAGAGGGGGTGTTCTGTGGCACAAGAAGAGGTACCTAATTTGCAACAGCACAAAACTGACCAAACCGTTTCAGGCTGAAGGTCTTTCTAACCTCCTACCCTTGCAGTGGCTAATAATGTCTCTATGAAAATAATATAATAATGAAGGCAAGTAAATAACAATCTCATTGCTGGCACATCTTGCCAGTTTCCAGCAATCAACATTTTATCATTGATGCATCTTTACCATTATAGCCACCAGTATATATAATGATATAAATTATATATGAATCTTCTATGTATTTCTGAAATCTCGTTCCAAAACTAATTATCCCTTTGGTCCTCACAATATCCTGGAACCGTAACTTTGACAATATAATTATTATCTCCTTCTCCATGTTTCAGAAAGTTTCATCAGCTTCCACTGTATTCCTACTCACTTGTTTCTTTCCTGTACTGAAGATGTACCACCTGCTGAACCTCTTCTTTTGTGGAAGCAATTTGTGCCTCTGTTTGCACTTCTCTGCTCCTTCTTCATTTCTGCCTTATTCTTCCATGGTTGTAAGGAATTGAAATGCCACATTCAAAAGGTCTCTGCCCTGTAGCGCAGAAGCACCTTGATGTTTTCTGCTTTCTAAACAGATTGCCACATAAGGTCATGGAAATGCAAGATAAGTGTGTAAATTTTTGAGGAAACAGTTGAAGATAGAAGCAGAACTAACTAGATGTGGGGCATGATAGGGAAGAAGAAGAAAAAAATATGGATTCTTCTCCCAGTTTGGTTATGAAGGTTTGAAGCACTTCATCATATCCAAAAATGTAATGTAACAAGTTATCATACAACCTTTTAGTCAACATTTTACAGGCATTTAAAAGTGGTTACTGACCCAGACATTAATTTCTAACAAGGGTAACTTGAAATACCCAGGGCAGGTTGTAAGAGGATTTGCACAGAACAAAAAAGAATACTGATATACTGAGGACTCTTCTAGAGAGAGAAATTCCTCATCTAATTTAATTTAATACAACATGAAGATTAACGTTGACCCTTAGTGGTATACAAAGCAACCAAGATGTACTGACTGTATTACACACATGTGATGGAGTTTTCTTTTAATTTAATTACTGTCTATCTGTCTGTGTAAGAACACAGAAAGAGTAAGAAACTAAGCCTGTCACTTACCTGCAAGGACAGTTACATGTAAGTGCCTAAGCCACAGACTCGAATCATGGTGACCATAACACAGTGTCATGAACTGATCCCATAGTCATTTTATAGCCCATGAGAAATAATTTAAGAGAGTTTTTTGTTTTGTTTTGTTTTGTTTCATTCTTAACTAAAAGATGAACAAACCTTGCCTCTATCTATCTATCTATCTGTCTGTCTGTCTGTCTGTCTATCATCTATATCATCTATTTATTTATTTTAATAGAACAACTAGTTGGCATGTGGTGGGAGACAGATTTCAGTAACCAGGGAATGAACTCATAGACATTTGTCATGGTTTAACCCGGCCGGCAGCTAAACACCATGCAGCTGTTCGCTCACCCTCCTCCCTCCCTCTCTGGGACGGGGGAGAGAAATGGAAAGTGAAAGCCCATGAGTTGAGATAAAGACAGTTTAATAAGACAGGAAAATAATAATAACAATAATAATAATAATAATAATAATACAATGATGACAATAGTACTACCACTAATAATATGTACAAACAAGTGATGCACAATGCAATTGCTCACCACCCACTGACTGATGCCCAGCCTAACCCCGAGCAGTCCGGCCTCCCTCCCCCGGCTAGCTACCCCTATATATTGTTTAGCATGATATCAGATGGTATGGAATACCCCTTTGGCTAGTTTGGGTCACCTGTCCTGGGTCTGTCCCCTCCCAGCTCTTACTGCACCCCCAGCCTGCCCGTTGGCAGGACAGAGCAAGAAACTGAGATGTCCTTGGCTTGGTGTAAGCACTGCTCTGCAACAATTAAAACATCGGGGTGTTATCAGCACTCTTCTCATCCTAAGCCAAAACACAGCATTCCACCAGCTACTAGGAAGAAAACTAATTCCATTCTAACTGAAACCAGGACAACATTCAGGGACAGTATTTAATTATTGGTATCTACGCTATGGAAAAGATTCAAGCTGACCCACTCTACAGCATTTTCAGAGAACATGCAGCTAGCAGGGACTACTAGCATTGCATTACATTGACCTGTGGTGTGCTGACTCTAGTTTAGTCAGCATCTTTGGTAATTACTAAACAGCTTATTTATTTATTTATTTATTTATTTATTTATTTATTTATGCACTAGTTATTTAACTACTCTTTCACATCTGTATTTTAAACATTGTTTGGTTTTATTGCAGCAAAAGTTTCACAATATTGGTTATGATCTTTTCTCATTCTTCCCCCATACACTGTAAAAACAATTATACTCACATTTTGCAAGAACCTTAATTTTTGAATAAATCATTTAAAAATAGACTTACATATACTTTGCTGTTGTTAATACCATACATGGCATACAGTAATGGCCAGTTGGAATTATGAGTCTCTCTCCTCTGGCAACATCTAGAAAAATCCTTTTGATTCCTAGTAAGCATGGCTCAAGCATAATGTAGATGGAGAAAAAAGATGCTCTCCTGCTACGCAACCTATGATTTTCAATACAACTAATGCATACTGCACTATATGTGGTATCCTCTTTTTGTGCTTTAATTCTTAACTAATATTTTGTTTGGCTTATCTTTTTACTGTTTTAACATGTTTTCAAATAAGGATTGTCATGTATCTCTTAATTCTTCCAGTCTTAACTCCCTCATATATACTGCTTCTTGTGTCCTACAGGTACTTATTATATTTCTGAAGACTTTTCCTATAATTTTTCCCTGTTTTAGAGTACTTAAGAAGTTAAAGAATAAAGGAAATGAGGGCTACAGTAGGGAAATCATTTGTTATCTAAATATTTTTTTAGCCACATACCCACAAATCTTTTTTTTTTTTTTTTTTTTTTTTAATGGGTTGCCATTGTGAAGTTGCCTCTCTACAAACAAAGGCCATGTATATGAAATTATGTGACTTTGCTCAGACTGCCATTGGTAACTGGATTAGCTGAGAATCTTTCTGTTATCTGCATTTGCCATGACCCACCTACACTTTTCTTTCCTCAGTTTAATTTATTTATGTTCTTATTTCTGTCCTTCCTGCTTTTAAAAGCATTGTGCTCCCAGGATATCCGTATTTCCCTTAAGTATTCCTAACACCTGCCTCAAAATGATCATTAAGTTCAAAAAGAAAAGAAACATTTATATAAGAATATGTGAACATAATAAAAGAAGCAACTGTTTTAAAATGTATCTCATAAATGCAACTCTGTTGAGAGGGGGGGAGGGAGGAATGAGAGGAATCAGTGTATCTGCTCTGGAGAGAAAGCAGACTAAATTAAAAAGGCAATTAAGAAATGCTGAACCTCTGCCGTGTCAATGAGCTCTATGGTAGATAAAAGTGTAACGATGAAGAACATACTCATGCCTATTGTTTTAGAACAATGATGTGTGCCCTGTTTGTAATGCTGCTGTTTTAAATACATCTCATATTATTTCTGTTCTTAGTGAGCTCAGCAAACATAGACAATAGACAAGACATTTTGGCAGAGAGACAGAGGACACTTTGCTTCAGCTAGTAACAAATTGCTTTCATTAAGAACAAATGGTCTTAGAGCATTTTTCCGCTGTATAGTCTCCACAAGATGTCAAGCACAAATGGTAACCCAATGTTTTCTCTGAACAATGAAGTAAAATCTAGATGCAGGCAAGTGTAGCTTACTAAGAATTGTTTTTAAGTGGCTCACTGTTAGATGAGTTTAGTCGTTGTGTGAATGGGCAAAAGAACCTGCTGTCTCCATACTATAAATAACTTGTTATGATTAGACTACAACTTTTACAATAGTTAGTTTGGGCTTGAATTAATACCGACATTTTTAATTGTTAACATAATTAGAATGGTGATTTGCTAAGGATAGAGTCACAGAATCACAGAACTGTAAGGGTTGGAAGGGACCTCGAAAGATCATCGGGTCCAACACCCCCTGCCAAAGCAGGTTCCTCAGAGCAGGCTGCCCAGGTAGGCATCCAGACAGGCCTTGAATATCTCCAGAAAAGGAGACTCCACAACCTCCCTAGGCAGCCTGTTCCAGTGCTCCGTCACCCTCACCATGAAGAAGTTCTTTCGTATGTCAGTGCGGAACTTCCTGTGCTCTAAATTGCAGCCATTGCCCCTTGTCCTATCCCCGATCACCACCCTCTGAGCTCGGCCAGTCAGCCAGTTCTCAACCCACCTTGCTGTCCACTCATCTATTCCCCACTTTCTCAGCTTTGCTAGTAGGATGCCATGGGACACAGTATCAAAAGCCTTGCTAAAGTCAAGGTAGATGACATCCACCTCTCTCCCCTCACCTACCCAGCTGGTGATGCCATCATAGAAGGCAACGAGGTTGGTTGAGCACAACTTCCCCTTGGTGAATCCATGCTGACTACTCCTCATAACCTTCTCTTCCAATTGCTTGGAGATGGCATCCAGAACAAACTGCTCCAGTACCTTCCCAGGGACAGAGGTGAGACTGACTGGCCTGTCAACACCATACAATACCATACGACACCATACAACACCACTTAGCAGTGTTCTGATTCCCAATATCAATGTGGCTTAAATGATGCCTTTAGAGATCTTATAGAGATGTTGTACAGCAGCACTTGGCTGTCCTGTGGCAAAATGTCTGTCAGCATTCTTGGTAAATCTATATTTTCAAAACTGGATAGTGTAGCTCAATATTCTTTCTAAAATATGCTGTCTACCCTTCCTCAAGAAAGAGCTACTCTGCTGATGTATAAATAACATTTATGATAAATAAAATAAGGTGAATAGGTTGTTACAAAACAGTTAGAAAAGGCAAATTATATTTTTACTTGTCTTTCCTCATCTATTATTTATTTTTTATTTATTTTTTTATTTTTTAATTTCAAGTAAAGATCTTTATGCTCAGAAATGAGAAAGCACTGTCGCATTTTAACGTGCAATGTGGCTTTTGGATATTTCAGAAGTAAATGTAATGTGGTATTTAATATTTGAAAAATTGGTCTTAATTATGTGTTCTATCTTATATTATTTAGTGAAGCATATTGCCATATTACATCTTGACTATGCATTTGTAAATCTTTATGTTGAAAGTTCAATATCTCAGCTGTATAAAATCACTTTAGGTTTCCATTAAAGATATAAATTGTTTCTGACAAATCTAATAAAAATTGGTCAAGCACAAGTATTTAAAATTCTCATTGTTTCTACAAAGTGGTTCTAAATACAAATGCTAAGAAAACAAAATGAAATAAAACAAAAACAACCAACCAAACAAAAAAGTTGGGGGGAGTGTTGTGATGGGGTATTAGAGATGGAAAAGTCAGACAGGCATAATTACACAACATCAAAAACTGCATGTTCTTTTTCTGTCAACACTAGATCTGTAGAGCAATTTAGGAAAGAAAGAAATTGATGTGCAGCAAAGTGTGTTTTTTTTTTGCTTTCACTCAGAACTTAACTGACGTATATTGCATAGCCTAGGGTTAAATCTGGAAGTTTTCCAAGTGCATGTTATTCTTATATTTATCATTTCCCACATTCCTCTGTAATAGCATATTTCATAATTGCATTATTAATGACCCAGGAAAAAAAAAAAAAATAATCAATCATGTTGTCAGAAGAAAAGGAAACAAAGTACTTAACTTCATGAAGAGTAAGGAAAAAGATATATAAAAAAATCATAATACATTCAATCTCCATTATAACTTTAATGTAAACGAGAAGAAAGCCTGCTTTTTTTTTTTTTTAATTATTATTATTATTTTTAATGGCAGTCAGTGATGGTGTGCCTCATCTGTTGAAAAGGTAAAAGCCATATGCCTAAAACACAGTGCTCAACAGAAATTTATAAGAAAATATTGTGATAGTACATGAAGACCAGAACATGCAAATGGGAATGAATTTTCAACCCCTAGAAATTTCAAAAGACAAACCAAGGATTCTAGATGCTGTAAAAAGACAAGGAATGTCATATATCTCTAAGATAACACTGCCTCATTATCATAAATTGAAATTAATAAAACTCCTGGAAATCAAGTATAATATTGTCTTATTTTCAGAGCTTCTGGAGGATAGATTTTCACCATATTTTATACTAGCTAAAACTATGTGTGGAAGTGTCAGGAAGCCAGAAAGTCCCAACTTGGACATAAGCATTTATACTAATTCTGCAATCCGATATTGAAACAGAAAGGCACATTTTTTCAGACTGAAAAGGTGAAAATATTTCCTTCCTTTTCTTTCTTTCTTTTCTTTCTTTCTTTCTTTCTTTCTTTCTTTCTTTCTTTCTTTCTTTCTTTCTTTCTTTCTTTCTTTCTTTCTTTCTTTCTTTCTTTCTTTCTTTCTTTCTTTCTTTCTCTTTCTTTCTTTCTCTCTCTCTCTCTCTCTCTCTCTTTCTCTTTCTCTTTCTCTCTCTCTTTTTTTAAGGTGACTGTCCTGGTAAATCTCCAGAATTGCATTACAACTTGACATTGGTTGTAACGGTTCTGTGGTATGGCAACTTGAGGTAACAGCTGCATGCAGACAACTTGTGAAGTATAGAAGATTTTATGATGCCACAGTGTCTCCGAACACAGTCAAAATTCATCCAATATGATGGGTATTACATTTCTTGGAGACAAAGGAGTATTCAAAGTCATCAAAATATATGCCTGCCTTTCACATGGAAATACCTTAGAGGAATATTGGCTGAAATGCTGTGGAGATGTTTTCTTCTGCACAGATCAGAAGATGGAGCAGAAGAATTTCTCTAGAAGAATTGCTTATTCTCATGCTTAACGCTGGAGAAATATTCCCATGTTTGAAGAAGAAGAAGAGGTAAGAGGAAAGCTAAACTGACAGAAAAAAAGGGAATTTTTAGAACTGAAATAAAAGTTAGGGCAGCAAAACAAGAGCTGTAGGATGTGAGGTGCTGGCTCAAGAATATTTTGGTGGTTCAGAAAATGAACTTGAGCAAATGGAATGAAGATCCAAAGCAGACCCTAAAGGTAAAAAGGAAACAAATAAAAACTCTCATTGACAAAAAACATTGAAAGCTCAAGGTGTTGATCTCTGAGGCATGACTTTGCACAAAATAATTTTTAGTTAGACACTGTTAGTGTCATATGTACTGGCATGCTAAATAGTTAATAACTGTGTTAAAAACCTATGCAAAATCTATCACACATATCTGAAGAACTGTCAATCAAACTGTCTGTGGTACTGAAGCTGAGAAAGGCAGTGTTTTTAGTTTTTTTTTTTGTTTGTTTGGTTGGTTGTTTTTTGTTTTTTGTTTTTTTTTTTGTTTTGTTTTTGTTTTAATAAATAAATAAAATCAAATTAAGAATCTAGGGGTCATTGAATTTGTTTCTGTGAGGAGTAGCTGAGATGTGAAATCAACTCTGCAACCTTGCATCCTAAACTGAAGGTGATGCCTAGAGTTTGCTTGGTTTCAGTAAGACAAAAAGGCATGGTTCTGTACTGGGATAAAATCCCAAACACCTAGTAACTTTCCAATCAGAGGGAATTTGGCCTTTATCCAATGTTTTCAATAGAGTTGACAATAATTTTCCTTGCCAGTCTATTCAAGTGTTTCCCTGCTGCCAAAGAATGTAGTTTTTTTTTTTGAATGTAGTCACTTTATGGGATTTGACCTTAATTCAGCTACCCAGAACATTACCTTTTAGAAAAGAGAAAAATGTTTGGAATATGTTCCCCCTGTATCATTCCTTTCCTTAAAGAGTAATTTCTGGTATTAAAAGCTAGTGACAGATATGGTATCAGTCCATTACTGTCTCTGTACGGAGTAGAAACTGTCCAGAAGAAATCTAATTAGAAAATAACTAATAATAACTTATTGTTTCATTAAGAAATGACTGGAGAAAAGTTAGATGTTTGCTTAGACCATTTATTTCTGAGCAATATGTGATCAATGCATTGGAAATTCACTCAGAATCTATCTCAGTGATAGGGGCACACGGCACATACATCTATAGCAATAATATTCTACTGCATTTTTTCCTATGTAGAAAAGATCTGTACAACTCTATGAATATGTATTAAATCCATCATCCATTAAACACTGTTTCAAATTTAAGATTGTAAACTTTCTGGAAGAAACCATGTTGAGAATAAAAGGTAATAATGCGTCTCTGCATTGCTCATATGAAACCATGTTCTGAATACCTTAAACAAAAATCAAAACATGAACCCTGAGGTAGTGGTCTGGGTTCTTATAGTCAGCATAGCTGTATTTTTTCTCTTAAGTTTTTGCATTTGGCTAATTTGGCTAATCTGAATTCTTGTTGGCTGCCTGAAATTCTCTTTCTAAATGGAGAGGTGAAGAATGCATACATTTCATTTTTCACTTGTTCTGTTATGGAAGGTAGATTGCATGGATCTTCATTTATAATCATACTGATCCTGCTGGATGTTCAGAATATAAACCAATGATTCCAAAGCATTGATAACATTTCAATGTTCTTTTTATTCAAAACTCACTTCTAGCAACTTAAAATATACCTTTATCTGTTTCACTGGATATCAGAACATGGAAAAAGAGTTGAGCTGAAGCAATTACAATTGTGTGTACAACAAAACATATCTGTGTATAAATATAAATATTTTATATTGAAAACTTAGACTGTAAATGATAAGCAGGCAGCATGGAAAGGTGTCAGTTTATCCATGTTATTTTCCTGAAAATCTAGAAAGGTATTTCTACTCATCCTGAAAGTATTTCAGGTGCTAGGTCATCATCTGGAATGCTATAATCATCCTATGATTTCCTGGGGAGGAAAATTAAATGACAACTAGGAGACAGATTCTATGAAAAGTACAGAAACATCACACTTACAACACAATAACTTGTATATGTAAAACAAGGTCAATGCGTGCTAAACTTGCTTGTTATCATAAGGTTCAAATGGAAAACAACATCGTCTGAAATCAAATATGGATACTAGTCAATAGAAGGAAGTTTGAGCTAAAGAGGTTGTCAACACTCATGCTGGAAACATGACAAAGTAGAAAAAATTGTTATGTTTTCAAGAATCATGAAAGAATTCCCACTGCAAAGTGAGGATGAAGCAGTGGAAACAGATGCCGGGGGGATCCTAATTTGCCTTGGCAGCAGAGATGAGCAGCAGTATCCAACTAGTAAGTTGCACTCAAATTCCCAAAGCTGTGTGTGGCCGTATATGACAAGTACAATCTTGACAACAGCTGAAAGCACTGGCTTTTCCCCTCCAACATGCTGGCAAACCTTTTACCATTTTATGAAACAAAACCCTTAGTTTAAATAGGGTAAAATTTGGAGACCATGAAAGTTCAGTTTTCTGTTGATATGGCTTTGTTAAGGGTATGTCAAGGATGAATCCGATTCACAGAGAACTAAATAAATACTATGAATTATTGTTTATTAAATGGCATTTAATCAAAATTGTTTACTAAGTAGGTTTCTCAAAGCTTCCAGAAAAACAAAACAAAACAAAACAAAACAAAAAACACCTTTCTGTACAGATCTTGAAAGCTTGAATTTAAGATTCTATGGATGGCTCAACTTCTATTTCAATCAATTATTTCTTTTAACTATATACAGTAATTGCAAAATTATAATATAGCACAAATGATTAATTTCTCTTGCTGACCTCATGTGTCTTTGTTCTCCAAAGGTCATCTTATTATGTCCATCCATCTACTTGTACACATCCGGGCTCCTTGCATTCAGCCCATTTATGTATATGACCCCCTCAGTGAGCTGTGCAGTGCAGATTCCTGCACACCCACCTCTGCAGTTTCCCTGACAGCCATGGCAATATATACTTACAAAATGCTGGACTCTCTGGAGATAGGAAAGCTCCTGTACAAAGACTATGAAACATTAACTGGAGCCAGATAAATAGGTCCATGTAGATGCAGTGTTACTTTTTCACAGGCAATGCTAGGAAAGAGCTTTGTACAGGTGAAAAGTGTTACTGAAGGCAGCCTCATGCAAGGACAGTGATTATCTGAAAGATGTAGATGTTGTTATTAGAGCAGATAGGAGTGCTACCTATGCGCTGCATAAATACGAAAATATTTTCTATTCTATGGATTTCCTCTAGTGTCAAATTCCTCTGGTGAAAGACGTAGATAAAATGGATCTTTACATACCAAGGAGTTAAGAAAAATAATTCTTGATATGAATTCTTTTGGTTTGCTGCTCCTCAAAGAGATTAGTGGACTTCAAAGGAATCACACAAAAGACAAGTTTCTGCATTAGGCTTCTTTCATGGCATGGTATGTCCCTAGTCTGTGCGACAGACATAGAAGATACAATTAGCTCAAACTTTTTCTGGAGTCTTCTGGTATATTCCTTCTAGAAATATTTAAAATTAGTTTTTGTTTGTTTGTTTGTTTATTACTAATTGAAATAAACCAAATGTTTGATTAAACACAGAAATAAGCAACAAGACTTGAAACAAATTAAAATAAATAAATAAATAAGTGAAAATAAATCTTGCCTTACACAGTTAGATTCCTTGCAGAGGAACTGCTGTTCTCCAACCTTATATTTTAGTCAAGCAGTTTTCAATAGCTGCTTGAATTAAACTTCCCACTGTGCCCTGCAGAAAGACTATGCTGACCCCCTAGGAAAGCCTCATTCTTTCCATCACCTCTGAGGACTGACTACAGAAGTATTCTGTGGTGGTCCTACATCCCTTACACCTCCAACCACCTCACCATCTCCAGTCTGCAGTTTTCCTGCTTCTCAAGTTAATTTTTCTCTGCATCCTCTCCTACATCGCAGACATTTTTCCAAAATAGAACAGGTTCAGTTGTTCTCAGGGAAGAATCAATTATCTCAAGTGTGTAATCAGACCAGAATGCAACTGAAACCGAAACTATTAAAGAAATGTAATATCTATCTCAGAAAGCAAAAGGTGTTACCACCCAGTTTGGTTTCCACTATACTGTCATGCATTACACAGATATTTTATATTCTACTTACTATTACCATTCCTATTTTGTTTTCTATTATCATTTTACCAAAGAGCTTCCTGAAGCTTCTGGTTTTGCCATACTACATAGCAAGATTGGAAAGCTAAGTATATTTTCATGTCTCAGATATTTCAGGTAAGAAACACTGACTTTTTTGAACTTCTACCTTGTAAGGAGTCTTGGGTACAGTCCTTCACATCTGGGCATGTGTACAAGTGTATGACCAACATTTCAAGATTTCTCTATTTTGTTAAACCAGTTGACTGACCCCACTGAAGAAGAAAAATCCAGGCAAAGATGTTGTCTTCCAAGTCACAGTGAACTATCTTGTTTGTTTGTTTTTTGTTTGTTTGTTTGTTTGTTTTTTCAAGCAAATGGGTTAGTAATGCTTAAATTATCTCACCTACAGTAGATTACAGACACCAAAGAGGAAATATTAGTAAGATTCAGAATTTTCTTCAGTTATGTATAGCTTCTCCCTGGTGCTTATAGCACCCAAAGCTCTATTCTCAGGGCTGCTGACTCTATGTTTATAATGCTACTCTAACATATAGATTATTTTAATAGTTTATGACTGCTACCAATAGTTGCTTACTTTACAATATTCATGAAATGGTTTCTTCTTTATTGCAAAATATAATGTGTTGAAATGGGTTGTCTCTTTTGATCAATAATAATTTGTTCTTGACCAGTAAGAAATATAAAAGTTAAAGTTTTCTTACACAAGTACTTGTTCAGCTAATTGTTTTCCTTAAATATTAATTGTAGCATATCAGCTGTTTTTTCCAGGTTACTTTCTGTATTTCTTCTGAAATGATGGTTATACACTTCTACACATGTGCAGATGAAAAGGATTATGAAAAGAACTGTACTCAGGACACAAATTTCTTAAAGATTAAAAATGTACATATATATTTTCCACCTCTCATTTCATTTTCCTCCTCTTCTTCACTTGTATATAGCTCAAACTGAGAACAAGGGACAAAAACATCAGAGCCTGCTATAAAGGGATTCTGAAGTTAGTTTGAACAACCAGAATTTAGATACAGTTTAAGCAGCAAAAAATGATCATTTCCTTCTATTTGAATAACACAACATTCTCTTTTTAGCATTTTTTATTCCCTCAGTTTTAAATTCTATATTAATTAACAACAAAAATATAAAATAAGGTCTATCCAGTTGTTATCACTGCTATATTTTCCTTCCACATTCATAACAGGATCTTTTCATTTAAGATCTTTGTAACAGAAATCATTAAAGACTCACTCACTCGTGCTAGATTGCCATAGCTAAATAAGAACATAAAAGGAAATGAACATTGTTCATAAGTTACATCTTTCATTGAGTTTGTCATAGACACAGAATCTGTGTAGGGTTTATAAACATATTTATAACTGGATTTATAAACAAATCATTCCCTTACTTCTGCCCATAGCTGCTAGCAGAACAATTGGGCTAGCAGACAAGTGTGGGGATTTGCTTGCTTGTAAGTTTTTTTCATTGGTATGTTGATTTTTCTGTGGGGTCCTCTAGGGGGTGTGAACCACTGCTTAGTTGAATTTGTGTTTTCACTTCATAGTCTGCTAACTTGCAATACAATGAGACTGTTCTTGATAGCTCCAATAGAATGCAATGGTTTTGCAAACTTGTGGTCTTCCTGTCTCAATTCTATGTATTGCAATGTTCTACTTTAATAATCTGTTCGCAAGATAGATGGTTGCTTTGCTAGGGAACCATCTTGTCATATATTGATTAGTCTTGCAAAAGTTGTCTGTCCAGCTGTAATACTTCTACTTCACTGTCATTCAAAAAGACATTTTTGTTTTTATTTGGTTTATCCAGATTATTATTAATAATATTATTTTTATTATTTGCAAAATTGGTTATATCTGAATATACTATTAAAAACAAAAAATGTTTTCCAGTTGTGCATACCATTTTAAAAGCTGCATTTCAGTTTATGTAGAAGCAAGCTTGTCTGATATCTGATATTCATCAGTAGTTGAGGTTACTCCAGCCTTGAGTTTAGAATATGAATTATATGAGTGAAAAAACACTCATTAATAAAAATATATATATATTTTTGGCAGGTTGAGATTTTATTTAATGATAAACAGTTATGAAAGTTTCAGTAAGCAGTAAAGTATTAGATTCAAAACTGATGAATGCATTATTATAATAGACAAGTTTAAAATGATTTGGAGTCTTTTGCTAATTTACATTTTTCTATCTATAACATGTCTTCTTCCCTTCCTTTCCTTACCCTCCCAGCAAACATACAGGGGAATAATCAGGACCTTTGACACACTGCAGTGTATGGTTCACTGCACAGTCCAGAATGGAATAACTCTTTCCAATTTCACTTCTGTATCTCAAGAGCTTGTTTTTCTTCCAATATGGAACTAAAAGGAGACTTCAGATTAAAACTAAATACAGAATCTTTCTAAAGAGCATTTGATAAGTTTAACATATTTTGAAAGAGAAAGCAGATATGCTTTTAAGAGAAAAAATAATATTAGCAAATACTAGCAAATTAATTCAAATACTAGCAAATTAATTCAAAGGTGTTGAACTGAAAACTTTGTGTAAAGTAAAAGTCAACTAAAAAAAATTCCATTCCACTTTTTCAGCAGCTTGCTACTGACAAAAGTCATTGAATACCATCGTCCTTGGAGTTCATAGGGTTACAAGGATATTACATCACCTAGCAACAGGAACATCTATTTAGGATACAAGGATCAAATGCATTCTTTTAATGTGTTGTAGATCCCCCAGGATATACACAAATAAACTGCCATAGAAATCCACATGGTTTGCAAGGCAGTCTGTTTGTTTGTCCTTGATGTATCAGTGCTTTTCATTTGGAAGACTTTGACCTTTTGCTAGCAAAACTGATAATAATCTCCTTGCTATTTCATTTGTGTGGTTGTTTATTTATTTTCAGATTGAAAATCTGTGCTTAGAGATTTACTTATTGTTCTTGGTAGCAGTGAGAGACTGACACTCACATTACAGATCACACTAGCCAGCCCATTCTCTCTTTTCCAAAGTGAGATTTTCTTGCATTTTGGAACTTTGTATATCAGTAACTATAGAAGGACCGACATCAGTCTTTCTAGTTTGTAGAAAAAAATCTCTTTATTAATAAAATAAACAAATAAATAAACAAAAAGTATTGAAATTCACAGCAAACAGAATCTCTCAGCTCAGTGTGTGTTCAGACACACTGGCATGCTTGCAGGTTTTTCAGCCCATAACACTGATGGCAGTTCTCTGAATATCTAAGATGCTCTCAGGGACTTTACAATCAGTCCCTTTGGTCTCATCTGCCCCATGGCCACAACTTTCTAGGCTCAGGTCAGATTCACTAGGAATACAGAGAGCTTCACTTGCTTGGTTAGAGTAATGAAATGATTATGTGAGGCATTGTTGGTAAATCTGAACTGATTGCAGAAATCCATTGAAAATCCTTTCTTTTTTTTTTTTTTTTTTGTAGTCTACAACATATTCTATCTTGCAGAATACCATGATGATAAATTCCACACCTTTAACTTTCTCTAAGTAACATGCTACACTGTTATTAATATCACTGAGCTGGAGATGTGGGACAAAACAATCTGCGTTGTGCATAACCTTTTATGACTCAGAAGTGAGTTCTGACTTTGCTGTGTGTTTCTCTGAGTGTGTGACTTCCCTTTCTGCTTGAGTTCCCAGCCTGAAAAAAAAAAAATAAAAAAAAGAGAGAGAGAAAAAAGAAGAAAGAAAAAGCCTTTCCCTTTTTACTTCTTTAGGGACAGATCTTCAAATGGGTTAATGGAAATATTCCCATAAGGCTGTGAAGTTTCGAGATCAAAATCTTGTCCCCAAGACTAATCTAGATCTCATTTTTTCTCATTGCTAATTGATCGTTGTATGATCAAAGTGTAGATAAAGACAAAGCTTGACTGAAGTGTGATTTACTGGGAGGACTAAAAGCTATGCAGTTGCATAGTGATCTATCAGGTTGTCAACAGATTACAAACAGGATTATGTAACCTAAACTGTTCTAGTCCTTTTACAAATCCAGGTGGTCATGCAACTGTAGCAACAGAAGGGGATGGGGAGCAGAATGTGGCCCTCACTATCCATGAAGAAATTGTTGGCAACCTGCTACAGCACTTGGATGTAAGCAAGTCGATGGGGCCAGATGGGATCCACCCGAGGATACTGAGAGAACTGGTGGAGGAGCTGGCCAAGCCGCTTACCATCATTTATCAACAGTCCTGGTTATTGGAGCAGGTCCCAGTCAACTGGCGGCTAGCAAACGTGACGCCCATCTACAAGAAGGGCTGGAGGGCAGACCTGGGAAAGGTAGGCCTGTTGGTTTGACCTCAGTGGCAGGGAAACTCATGGAGTAGATTATCTTGAGTGTCATCACGTGGCATTTACAGGGCAACCAGGTGATCAGGCCCAGTCAGCATGGGTTTATGAAGGGCAGGTCCTGCTTGAAGAACCTGATCTCCTTCTATGACA
This sequence comes from Anas acuta, assembly GCF_963932015.1. Classification (NCBI taxonomy): domain Eukaryota; kingdom Metazoa; phylum Chordata; class Aves; order Anseriformes; family Anatidae; genus Anas; species Anas acuta. Next base: position 68,456,636 of record NC_088981.1, read on the forward strand.
AAGTGACGTGCTTGGTGGACAAGGAAAAGGCTGTGGATGTGGTCTACCTTGACTTCAGCAAGGCTTCTGACACCGTTTCCCACAGAATTCTCCTCAAGAAACTGGCTGCTCATGTCTTGGACTGGTGTACACTTTGTTGGGTTAAAAACTGGCTGGATAGCCAGTCCCAAAGAGTCATGGTGAATGGTGTCAAATCCAGCTGGAGGCCAGTCACTAGTGGTTTTCCCCAGGGCTCAGTACTGGGGCCAGTCCTCTTAAATATCTTTATCAATGATCTGGATGAGGGGATTGAGTGCACCCTCAGTAAATTTGCAGATGACACCAAGTTAGGTGCGTGTGTCAATCTGTTCAAGGGTAGGAAGGCTCTGCACAAGGATCTGGATAGGCTGTACCGATGGGCTGAGGTCAACTGCATGAAGTTCAACAAGGCCAAGTGCCGGGTCCTGCACCTGGGGCACAGTAACCCCAAGCAGAGTTACAGGTTGGGAGATGAGTGGTTGGAAAGCTTCCAGGCAGAGGAGGACCAGGGAGTATTAGCGGATAGTCTGCTGAATATGAACCAGCAGTGTGCTCAGGTGACCAAGAAGGCCAGCGGCATCCTGGCTTGTATAAGAAGCAGTGTGGCCAGCAGGTCTAGGCCAAGACATCAAGGTGCTTAAAAGAATCCAGAGAAAGGCGACAAAGCTGGTGAGGGTTCTGAAGAACAAGTCCTACGAGGCGCGGCTGAGGGAGATGGGTTTGTTTGGCCTGGAGAAAAGGAGGCTCAGGGGCGACCTTATCGCTCTTTATAAGTACATTAAAGGAGGCTGTAGTGAGGTGGGGGTTGGTCTAAAGTAAGATTAGTTTTCCTACTCAAGCACACAAATGTTACTGCAGGCTAAAATACTTGCAAGGCTGATATACAGAAATCCCTTGGAAACAACTAGCTGATATATCAAAGATTTCTCAAAGACTGATTATTAAAACACCAAAGCAATACAAATTTACTGAAACAGTCAGAAGACATTAAGAAAAGGCAGTTTTATGCCTATGTCAGGCCTGTTTTTCATATGATATAAGTCAAGGCAAATCCCTGTCATATCATATTTTCTTGCTGTGGGATAATGTTTTCTCTGAGGGAAATGAGAGGCCCACTTAGCTCTCTTAGTAGTTCATTTAAAATAACCCAGATTAATGGAGACCTGTCTATCTAACCCTTATAGGGGATGCTAAGAAATATTATTGAAGAAATATTAAATACTAAGAAATATTATTGAAGCCATTCAGCTGCCCATTAATAATGCATTAGTAAATACCGTATGATCAGATTTCATTGAAGTATGTTATTTTTACACCAGCTTACAGCTGAGCCAAGTGTTACCTTAAATACTAACAATATTTCATTCATGAAGCAGGAGGGTTTACAAGCTACTACAAGTACACAGGATGTGGTAGAGAGGGAAAAAAAAAAAAAAAAAGTAATAAAAAAGAAGTCCTAGAAGACCTGAAGTCCTGTCATATCAAAGATGAGGAAGCATGAAACATATTTTCCAAATAGGTAGAGAACAGAGTATTGCAGAAAGTACAATGGTACTTCTTTTGATTTTATCTGAAACATAATGAGCCAACATTTCTTTCTGCTTAAACGTCCCAGATCAATTCTACATCATGCAGCAGAGAATTCTTCAAAATACATGGCTTTATTTCCTTTCTCTTACTGAGCAAGATTAAAAATAATAATTTCAAACCTTTGGCAGGGAGCATCATTTTTATTCTCAGTCCCTGGGGGTCTGTCAAATTGGCTTGGGCACCTTAAAATTATTACATCCTTCCTTGGAGTTTCTTCTTTTCTAGAGGACTAGGTGGCCATTTTATACTTTCTTTAGAGATTAAGACTTATTTTTTGTTTTTTTTTTTTTCTCCACTAAAATAACTGACAGTCTGTTTTGTAATGACTGTTCTTCCTTAGGTTTAAATTTACTGTTTATGGACAATAGTCAGTTATCAAGTTATTGTGTTTATTTAACAATGAGTGCAGGTAACTTATTTCTACTACACAATAACAATAATAGTGAACAAACTTAAAAGTGGTTGATTTTTTATATATATAAAAATACATATTTATACATATATATATATTTATCCTTCTTGTCAAGTAAATGTTCATCAAAATTTTGTATTTCTTTTTCTTGCAGGCATACCTTTCTAGGTCATGACATGCCAGGAGAAATGTAGCAGTAGCTAATTCAGTCTCTGAAATTCAGATTCCATTAAAAAAAAAAAAAAAAAAAAAAAAAGAATTCTCAAAATTCTCAAGAATGCTTCTTTCTATTGTTTTTTATGTATAGTCCACTTAAAAGATACAGATAGAGATGATATAGAGTCCACTTAAAATAACCTCTGTTTTTTATATCTACATATGTATGCATGCATGTATATTAGGCAACATAATTTTCTACCACTGGATTTAGGATTTTTGGAGACGTTGAAGAGGTGTTGTTTTTTAAGAACTAACATCTGCTGATATAGCTCATAACTTTCAGAAGTTTAGATAACTTCTAGAAATACTGTACTAAAGATATTTATGCATATATCTAAACTAAATGTTACATTTGTCTTAATAAAGTAAAACAACAGAAAATTAGGTTTATGAAAGTAGACCAATAAACTTTTACAGAAATAAACTTTTACAGAAACATAATTGCCTTGACACAAAAATACAGCATGGTTTTAAAATTCTTTCCAAAGTATTTTGTTCTTGTGGTCACCTTTCTTTTTAATTTTAATTCCTTGGCCTAAATAGAAGAGAAGAAATCCAGCCAGTGGTCATCTAACTTAACATTAATCAACACTCCATATTATGTGACCTCCATGAGAATGAAATTCCAGTTTCAGTACTGTGATGTTATTAGCTCATGGCTCAAAATTTATTCAAACTTGCATCATTTTAAATATAACTACAAAGTGATGAAGATTCATTGCCTCACTGTTCCTGTGAAGCCAAACAGATAGAAATCTTTGTTACACTGAATCTCAGTAAAGTATCTTAAGAGGAGAATTCTCTTTCATCAGAAGCAATCCTGAAATAGAATATTCTTTCTTTAAAATGAGGAAAAAAATCTAGTACATCTTCTATAGGTTGCAGAGCAGGAAAACATAATTTATGCTCTTTAAACACCAAAGCCTGGGAAGATCAAGAGAAAAACTTTAGTTAGACTGCAGAACATACTTTTCTCTCCTAAACACATCAGCATTAGGATTTCAGAGATACTTAATTAGTTTGTCTCATGGAAGAAACTCTGTGAAATATTCTAACCAATATATATATACATTTATTTATTTTTATTTTTAGAGTTGATCCTGATTTTGTATATTGCCCAAAGAGCACTTTCATTTATCCTTACCTTGAAATATTTCTAATTTTACTAAAGAACTAACCCCAAGATTTGCTTCCTCAACTATCGCTGAAGAGTATAGAGGATTCATTTTTCATTGGATATTTCATAATGAAATGATAACCTTGTAACCATAATTGTTTCTGTAACATCACTCATCAAAAGAGACAGGGTGTTAACGTGTCTACATAAACATCTAGAGGAATTCACGTTGGTTGATTAGAAACTACTATTTCATCCTTTGTCCCTAAATATTCCTTCATTCCAGTATAAACACCAGTAGCTAATAGATGTGATATCTCACTGCCGTGTGATCTAAGACTAGCTTTTAGGACAAGAAGTAAATGGAGGGTTAATCCTTCTAGTGCTCCTTAGAGGTACTTAGCATTGGTCTACAAAGAACATTGAATGAAAAGAATTAGTAATGAAGACACCTACCAAGTCATGTGTCCACTTCTCTGCCAAAGCAAGACTGCTTCTCTATGATATATACTGTGTTCAGTTTTGGGCCCCTCGCTACAAGAAGGACATCGAAGTGCTTGAGCGGATCCAGAGAAGAGCGACGAAGCTGGTGAGGGGCCTGGAGAACAAGTCCTACGAGGAGCGGCTGAAGGAGCTGGGCTTGTTCAGCATGGAGAAGAGGAGGCTCAGGGGCGACCTTATCGCTCTCTACAGATACCTTAAAGGAGGCTGTAGTGAGGTGTGGGTTGGCCTGTTCTCCCACATGCCTGGTGGCAGGACGAGGAGGAATGGGCTAAAGTTGCGCCAGGGGAGTTTTAGGTTAGATGTTAGGAAGAACTTCTTTACCGAAAGGGTTGTTAGACATTGGAACAGGCTGCCCAGGGAAGTGGTGGAGTCACCATCCCTGGAAGTTTTTAAAAGACATTTAGATGTAGAGCTTAGGGATATGGTTTAGGGATATGGGATATGGGATGTGGGGACTGTTTGTGTTAGGTTAGAGGTTGGACTTGATGATCTTGGGGTCTCTTCCAACCTAGAAATTCTGTGATTCTGTGATATACTGTTTTTAAGTGTGATGTCCAGTCCAGCCTGAACTTATTCAGTTGATTTGTTACTGTTTCCATTATATCCTTAGACATATGAGATCTATTTTGTACTGTGCTTCATTTTTGTTTGTTTGTTTTATTTTCTTTATTTATTTTCATTAATATAATAAAATACTTTGCAGTAGTGTACACAATCTGCTCCACCCTTGTACATGTACTTCTCAGATACTTGCTGAGTTAGTCAAGCTACACCAATGTGATCATTTTTCTTGGCCACTCAAGCTGTGAAATAATTCTACCTTGCATACAAAATCACCTGTTTTCACACAATATTAGACTTGAAGATTAAATCTAATTTACTCTCTAGCACATTCATCAAATGTTATGTTTCTAATGGTATTTTGCTCTTATATCCAAAATTATTTTCATATATGCTAAGTCTTATGTGCAAAAATGTGTATTTAATGCAAGGAAATTTTCCCCACGGTAGCATCTTGACCTACTTTTTCCTACTTTTCTTTTTTCTTTTTTTTTTTTCTTTTTTTTTTTTTTAAAATATCCACAACAAGGAACAGAATTTTCTTGGCTCCATAAGTGATATATTGATAAATGTCACAAAAATCCTATCCTCAAATTTGCCTTTACCATAAAACATCTACACATTTTATTTTCTCTCTCTTCACTTGTTTATATGTTACATATTAGATTGAGTAATTTTATTTTCTGCACTGTTGTTGTTGTTGTTGTTAATTCAGCTCAGATTTAGAGGAAAGAGTGTAGAGGTAGCTCATTCATACTTTAAGAGTATGTATCACAAATCCTGTCTTTGTGGCATCATAGAGCTGCTCACATAAATGTAATTAAATGTAATTAAAAAAAAAAAAATGTCCAAGGAAATTACATTGGGCAGGACGGCTATTGGGTGTAGGGTGTTGGAAATAGAACTTTTATCCTTACAAATGACTTCCTAAGCCATTCTAGGTAGTGCCACAAAGAGATGTAGCTGGAAGGAGACCCCACACGTGGATCTGACAAGTCTGTTGAAGAAGGGGGTGGGAAAGCAAGGGGTTGGGAGATAAAATGCCAGATATCTTCCATATGTCATTGTGCCTTGAGGAGGTACCACCATGCATCGGTGTACGTCATACATCAGTGGTAGAAAATCTTTTAAAGGAAAGGAAACAATTCCATTACTAACCTATAGATTTCTCAATTGCCAGAATAAATATTGCTTAGCATGTACATCCTAGTGAAAACTAAGAACTACATATTTTTCTCTTCTTGGTTAAATTTTGCAGTGTTTATCAGAGTGAAAACACTTCTCTCAAAATTGAAAAATTTGCTATTAATCATGATGTGCAGCATATATGGAACATTAGGGAATATCAAAGCACACAAAAAGAAGAAACCTTTCTTTAAAAGCTCATGCCTCTTCACTTTTCAATATTTTCTAAATAAATTAATCAACCCTCCTCCTTTTATTTCCTTTAAAAAATGCAAAGCTCTAGGTAGCACTTACAGACAGCACTACAAAGCCTGTTTAATAAAATCAATTTACCTTGTTGGTTTGTGGACTTCAGCTATTTTCCAAGTATTTAAGAGATTTTTCACATCAGATCTTGAAATTTTCTTAATAATTAACATTTTTGTAGCTGCAGACTGAATAGAATCTCCAGTCAGTGTAATGAACAGTCCTATACAGCGTCTATCCTATATACAGGCTATATACAGGCTACAGACAATTAATATGGAGAAATAACATAAGAGTTTGTTTTCTCGTAGTTTAAAGCAACAGATTTACAGTAATTTACATCATCTGAGGGTCTGATCCAGTGCCTCAGTAAGTAAACATTGAGAAAAAGATTATAAAAACAGGAAGTGGTTATTACTGTCTTTCATTATGTGACACTGATGATAGAAATAAATGTAATAAAAAATATTTGGTTATTTTTCAACACTCAGCTGTGGCACTCTGCCAGCTTTTAAGAAAGACAGGAAAAAGTTATCATAGTGATGCTAAGGGAGGTGAGCAGAAGTGTAAAGAGATTATTTCTTTGAGAATGGCAGGACTATGGAGAATATAGTTTTCCTCCTGCTTTGGCTTTAAACTTCCATTTTCCTCCAGCCTAGCACAAGGTTTTATGGACTGCAATTGATCATCTTTGCAGCCAACTCACTGGTGATGATCTCTGATTTTTTCTTGCTCAGGAGAGAACACGTATAACTTTTTTTTTTTCCATTATATTCATATATTATATTTCCCTGGTCTATACATCCAGAAACTGCAAATGCTTTATTTTATTCTTATAATGCCCAGTTGCAGGGAATAGCTGTTGTTTTTTGTTTGTTTGTTTTGATTTGATTTGTTTTATTTGAAGTCATCTCTTAATTGTTCTTACCATTATCAAATAACATAAATCAGACTAAATGACCTCATGAAAAAGTAAAAAAAGTATATTTTTTTAAAATATAGAACCATAAAATCATTTAGTTTGGAAGAGATCCTGAAGATCTCCTGAAGATCCTGAAGATGGTCCAACCATCTACCTAACACTATCAAGTCCACCCCTAAACTATTTTCCTAAGCACTACATCCACACATCTCTTAAATACCCCCAGAGATGGCTACTTCACCATTTCCCTGGGCAGCCTGTTCCCAGGCCTAACCAACCTTTTAGTGAATAAATTCTCCCTAATATCCAGCCTAAAACTCCCCTGGCATAACTTGAGACCATTTCCTTTTGTCCTGTCACTTGTCATCAGAGGAAAGAGACCTACACCAACCTTGCTGCAACATCCTTTCAGGTAACTGTAAAAAGTCTCTCCTCAACCTACTTTTCTCCAGACTAAACAACCATAGTTCCTTCAGTGACTCCTCATATTTCTTGTTTTCTAGTCCTTTTGCCAGCTTCACTGCTTTTCTCTGAATGCATTCCATTAACTCAATATCCTTCTTGTAGTGATATGCCCAAAAATAAACACAGTATTTGAGATGTGGTTTCACCAGTGTTAAGTAAAAAGGGGCAACCACCTCCCTTGTCCTGCTGGTCCCACTATTTCTGAAGCAGGCCAGGATGGCCTTGGCCTATTTGGTCACCTGGGCACACTGCTGGCTCACAGTTAGCTGTCAACCAGCACCCACAGGTCCTTTTCTGCCAGGCAACTTTCCAGCCTCTCTTCCTCAGGCTTATACCACTGCATGGGGTGTTTGTGATCCAGATGAAGCACCCAGCATTTAGCCTTGTTGAATGCCAGATGTGGCCCATTGATTTAGCTTATCCAGACCCCTCTGCAAAGTCTTCCTATCCTCAAGCAGGTGTTGTCTGCAAACTTACTGAGGGTGCACTCCATCTCCCCATCAATATCATTGATAAAGATACTGAACAAAACTGTTCCCAATCCTGAGCTCTGGGGAACACCACTCATGACTGGCCACCAACCAGATTTAACTCCGTTTGCAATGATGCTTTGGTCCCAGCCATCCAGCCAGTTTTTCACCCAGCAAACAGCACATCCATCCAAGACATGGGCAGCCAGTTTCTCCAGGAGAATGCTGTGGGAAACATTGCCAAATGCTTTGCTAAAGTCCAAGCAAACAATATCTACAGACTTTCTGAATAGCTTTCAAAATACTGGTTACAAGAATATTAAAATGACTAAGTAAATCACAATAAAATGAAGAAAAGAGAATATATTAAAATTAGGAAAGTTATTTTCAGTTATCACTATCACAAAGAAACCTGACTACAATCTGTTTTGAAGAGTGACTTCAATCACTCTGTATGGTGGTGCATTAGAAATGGGGAGTGAAGAGCAAAACTGTCTCTATAACTTGTAAGGTAGCATATATTTTGTCTTAATAAAATATTGATGGTCACAGAGATCTGCTTTGGTTAATTGCTAATTTGTGGTGTAATCCTAATTTACAAGAATGTTAAGAACCCAAGCCCTGGTAGCAGAAAGATATTCTGCTTCCTAGGGAGTTCCTATCTACAGGCTTCAGAAAGTGTATTAGTGTGTGTTTGGGAAGAATGGAGGAGAAAACATTGCAACCAGACTTACAATACCTACTGCCTGAGAAAACTGGTAAGCCCATAAAATATCCAGAACACATTTATATATATATATATATATATATATATTATTATTATTATAATTTCTATGTGGCATTATAAGTTTCCATCAAAAATAATTTAATGCTGAGAAATGTTCCACAAAGAGTGCTGTGGCTGAAGTCCTCTTCCTACATACATGATGCCACGCATGTTTGAAATCTAAATAACAATTAGCTCAGCTGGTAACAACTGCACTAAAGATAAAGAAATGCTCTCTGTAACAGAAAGGAAACAGCAAATATTAGGCAGTTGATGGATTCAGTAAGATTCTGTGACAGGGCAATATGCATTGAGGAATGTGATTGGGGAGCAAAGAGGAATGAAAGACAATGTAAAAATAGCAACACTGTAAAGAAGAATGAGGCAGAACATAAAATTAACAAGCTAATGGTTTGAAGGGATAGAATACTGAATTCGCTATGGATGGAGGTGGTACAATATGCACAGTAGGAAATAGAACATTATACTAAAGGTAGAAGAAAAGGTTAGAACATGTTTCCCTGAAGCATTAGGTTATTTGTTCATAATAATGTATATTTTTTTATTTATTTATTTTTTAGATTATGTTCTCAAGTATACAAATGTCATTTACGTTTACCACAAGAATTATCTGCTATATACATAATACATAATGCATACATCTATGTATTTATGCACATATGTATGCATGCATGCAGAGACTTTAGCCACTTTTGACATGAGAATGAAAAGATTATGACTATGTTTCTAGAACATAGAAACAGTGAAGACTATTTTCTGAAAATAATAAATTCTCAAAAAGTCTGAGCACATTTCCCAGAGTGATACACTCTGCATGTTTAAATTAATGGTCCTGCCTGCACCCTTGTTAGTGTTAAGCATGTAGTTTAAATAAAGAAATCACGTTCCAAACTCCAAATACAATTTGCCGGCCTTGCTTCTAGGAAGTGTGAAAGCAGCAAAAGTGAAAGTCATTTCACCGTCTGTTCAGCAACTCACCTCCTTAACACACAAAGGTGCAGAACCTGCAAAGTTTAGTAAGTTTTCAGACGTGAGGATAGTAGAAGTGAAGACATGGTATTTTATATTAACCTTATAAACATATTTTAATTGGGATTAAATATGCCCAAATCTTAAAAAATTGCTAGCAATGTCATTCATATTAGATCTCATTTTCACAAACCTGTGCAATTTTATGCTAATACTTCTAGCAGTTAATTCAAAGTATGACTGCTGATGATTTGGGATGATTTTTTTAAAGGACTACAAAATGAGAGACAGCGTGGAGACCGTATAAGAGAGAGAGTCCTTCAGAAAGAAAAATGAATATCAGAATGATTTTCAATGTACTCTCACCATATAAACTAGGCTGCATTAGTTATTAGTCCAGCTATGTATACCTAGAGAGGCACGTATAGTGTAGATCTACAGGTACTTGCTGTGGAGTCTGGATTACTGTCTGACAATGCTCCATGTTATACTTTTAATAAATAATTTATTATTATTATTATTATTATTATTATTATTATTATTATTATTATTATTATTATTATTATTATTATTAATTATTAATTATATATTAATAATATTAATTATTATTTATAATATTATAATATTAATTATTATTATAAATATTAATTATAATTATTATTAATTATTATTATTATTATTATTATTAATAATAATAATAATAATAATAATAAATAATTATAAATAATAATATGCAGATAATAAAATGCCAAATGAGATCTTGCACTCACTTGATCTGCAGTAACTTGAATGTTTACATAGGCAATGACAAAATCTGAAAGTGGCTAGTTACCTCATAATAATGTGAAGGTTAACGCGTGTCAACAGCCTATCTGTATGATGTTCAGGTTTACAGATCAGTTTGAGTGCAAATCAAAGTCAAAAGATAGTGAGCTTTCTTGCCCCATATACTCAGTTACATTGTCCATGTGGTTGCCTCTTTCACACTGCTAGCAATTTAGACTGTTCTTTGTTCTTAAGTTAATGTATCATTGATACATTAACTTCCCTTTGTGCTAGGAATATGGACTTCTAAATCAATTCTTAGTAGTTTACCTTTGCTGTCTGCTCTCAAATTAATGTTAAAGATGAATAGGCAGTACTGAGCAGTGCCTTGATGGGAGTCAGATGCAACAGGTAGGTCCATTCTGCAGCTGTGAAAGCAAGGGGAAGCTCATGGACTCCCACACAAACAGTCTCATCAACTCTGTTGTGCTTGCTTTTAAAGGGTAATCACCATAACTGGGAATTGAAATATGTTACTCAGGTAAAAACTGTAACACATTGTATAATTTGAGTCCTTGGTGAGACTACAAGGCAGGAAACCAGTATCCACCTGCAGATGGACTATATATTACCCTCCCCTGGCCTCATCCAATGCATCCTATATATATATATATATTTTTTTTTTTTCCCCAGGTTCTCTAGGGTAGCTTATAACAGAAAACATTGTGTTATTTGAGTTATTGTTCATCTCTGCCTTCCAACAGTAGCTAAAAAGGGAAGGTAAATCATGTTTAGCCTCTGTACCTGCCAAACAGTACTACTGCTTTGGGAAGTAACCTGTCACAACTCCTAATAAAGAGCACAGAAGAGAGCTCTAGACCAGGGAGCAACACTGTGGCATCCTCCAATGCTCTTTCTGAGTGTGATATAACAGTGCAGTACCTACTAAGTCTTGTGGCTGTTAGCATTCTGTCAGAATACAGTCTTCACAAAAATAAAAATAAAATAAAATAAAGAAATAACTGCAGACATTCTCAAAAATGCCAGAATGCAAGTGATGATACATGGATTTTTCAGTTGAAAATATTAGTGAAAATAATAAAACTTCATGATGAAGTTTTTTGGAACATTTTTACACTCACATGTATTAAATCTTATATATGTGCTTTCTATACAACTGAGATCTCACAACTTCACAACTATTTTTATTTATTTTTATTTTATTTTTATTTTTATATTTTTAATTTTTATTTTTATTTTTATCTTGTTCTTTCAATGCATTCCACCATGCTCATTTGTATGGTAACAGGTTTTCATTTAGATCTGGTGCAGATAACTAGTCGCAAACAGAAGTTTGGGTTCCTTAGTAAGACATTTTTTCTTGTTCATGCAGCTGAATTTCTTGTTGAAGCCACAGCAAAAAGAAGTTAAGCATGGTTTAAGGACCTTTTACCCTCTTCAGATTTGAGTGATACAGATGTTTCACATATTTGAATGCTGGTTCTTGAAAGTGGGTGTTTCCCCAGAATTTTTGCTACACTACATGACAAAGCTCTCCAATATCTCCTTGTCTCTCATTGCTCCCTGTGCAACCATCCACACAAGATCAATATCAAAAAGTCAGTTACATTTCTTCATAGAATTAGTTGCTAAAACAATTAAAAAGGCTGGAACAGAATTTGATCCATGCAGTTGAACAGATTTCCTCTTGACTTCAAACAGCAGGAAATGAGACTGTGTGGAAAGAGGGAAAGAAAAAAAGAAAATCTCATAGGAAGGAATTTCCCAAAGAAAGAGGAAAGAAGATTCAGAAATTACTAAAGAAGTTTGACCTTGAAAATAATTTGGAGAGCAAGTTTCCATGTAGAAGACTAATTTCTGCACTGCTGACTCCTATTGCTTGAGCCCGCTATATGCAAGGAATCACACGACTGTACTGTAACTTCCTGATAAATATACAGAAATATCTGAGTCTGCCCTCAGTTTTCTATCTCAATGTAAGATTGCCAGCAAATCCCACATTCTGGCTGATTAATTTGTCACTTATGAAAGTGACAATATTTTTAATCTCAATTTACTATTAAAAAGCAATACAAAAGCCCTGACAGTTTCAAACACTGGAGCACAAAATATTTTGTCTTGTGATGATACATTAATTCAAAGCACTGCTGTTTGGATAATGGTAAAAAAAATAGACAATAAAAAGCATACAGTTGAAAACTTGAATTTATGTAAAACCTTCTGTACAAATAATAATCTTGGAGCACTTTATTCAAAAGCCAGAGAAAAACAAACATTGGTTTGCTCAGCTTGGGGGGAAAAGGTACGATGCTGACAGAGATTTATAATGTGAAAATAATTTGCTTCACTTCATTATTTTCAAAGGGGAAGAGAACAAGCATGACCTGATGATGATTAGCAGCAAACAATCACAGACAGGCTCCAAGGAATTGCTGGTTGCATAAGCTCTTGTACAAAACACAGTTTTGGTTGTGATTATTTGCACCTATTATACATTGTATATATTTTTTTTTCTTTTCCTTACTAGCTCTACAGTTGAAATTTAGTTACAAAGTAGCCGGATCTAAGGTAGAATTCAATAGCATGCAGCAAAATTAAAGAGATTAAAACACCTTGTGGGATAAAAGTTTAACTTTTGAATATGGATTTTCAAGAAGTTGCACATGGGAATTATCAGTCTAATGAAAGCACTTATACAAGACTAGAAATCCAAACTAGATATCTTAACTTCTGACAAGACTGTGTTCCCTTTGTCAAAGACATCACTTGCTGAGATGGAATATAAAATTTTATTTGTTTATTTATTTATTTACTGGGGCTTTGGTAAACTTTTCCACAAATGTGGCAATGATGAACTATCATAGAATCATAGAATCATAGAATATCCTGAGTTGGAAGGGACCCTTAAGGATCATCAAGTCCAACTCTTGACACCGCACAGGTCTACCCAAGTTCAGACCATGTGAACTATGTCAACATCAAAAAGTAGTTCTAGTTGTCACTCTGCATGAGCATGTCAAAACTTAAGGGTAATGGTGAACTGATTTAATTAATCCATCCAAGTTTGTTTTGTTGCTCCATATCTAGTTAACAAGTGAGAAGAAACAAAATGAAAAGGTCTCAAGACACCAAGAGATCACCGAATCCAAAGACTTTAGAGAAATGCTGGAAATGACTGACTCACATGAGCTCAACTGTGCAAAGATACAACTTAGAAAAAAGAGTTTAAATATTTTAGCATCATTCACAGGGAACTGTGAATACTGTGGAAGATCAAATGTCTTTTTCTACTAATTATTCTATGAAACACGCAAATGCTTATAGAATCATAGAATCATAGAATATCCTGAGTTGGAAGGGACCCTTAAGGATCATCAAGTCCAACTCTTGACACCGCACAGGTCTACCCAAGTTCAGACCATGTGACTAAGTGCACAGTCCAATCTCTTCTTAAATTCAGACAGGCTCGGTGCAGTGACCACTTCCCTGGGGAGCCTGTTCCAGTGTGCAACCACTCTCTCTGTGAAGAACCCCCTCCTGATGTCAAGCCTAAACTTCCCCTGCCTCAGCTTAACCCCGTTCCCGCGGGTCCTGTCGCTTGTTAATGGAGAAAAAGTCTCCTGCCTCTCGACACCCCCTTACGAGGAAGTTGTAGACTGCGATGAGGTCTCCCCTCAGCCTCCTCTTCTCCAGGCTGAACAGGCCCAGTGCCCTCAGCCGTTCCTCGTACGTCTTCCCCTCCAGGCCTTTCACCATCTTCGTAGCCCTCCTCTGGACACTCTCCAACAGTTTCATGTCCTTTTTATACTGTGGTGCCCAGAACTGCACACAGTACTCGAGGTGGGGCCGCACCAGCGCAGAGTAGAGCGGGACAATCACCTCCCTCGACCTACTAGCGATGCCGTGCTTGATGCACCCCAGGACACAGTTGGCCCTCCTGGCTGCCAGGGCACACTGCCGGCTCATATTCAACTTGCTGTCTACCACGACCCCCAGATCCCTCTCTTCTAGGCTGCTCTCCAGCGTCTCATCGCCCAGTCTGTACGTGCAGCCAGGGTTTCCCCGTCCCAGGTGCAGGACCTGGCACTTGCTCTTATTGAACTTCATGCGGTTGGCGATCGCCCAGCTCTCCAACCTATCCAGATCCCTCTGCAAGGCCTTTCCACCCTCATTCGAGTCCACAACTCCTCCAAGTTTGGTGTCATCAGCAAACTTGCTCAAAATACCTTCTATTCCTACATCCAGATCGTTTATAAAAATATTGAAAAGTACCGGCCCTAAAATGGAGCCTTAAGGGACCCCACTAGTGACCGCCCGCCAGCCTGACGCAGCGCCATTCACCATAACCCTTTGGGCCCTGCCCGTTAGCCAATTGCTCACCCATCGTATGATGTTTTTATTTACCTGTATGGTGGACATTTTGTCCAGTAGGATCCTATGGGAAACCGTGTCAAAAACCTTGCTGAAGTCCAAAAAAATCACATCAGCTGGTTTCCCTTGGTCCACCATACGGGTGATCTTATCATAAAAGGAAATCAGGTTAGTTAGGCAGGACCTACCCTTCACAAACCCATGCTGGCTGGGACCAATGACTGCTTTGTCCCCCAGGTGCGCCTCAATACGTTCGAGAACCATCTTCTCCATGATTTTACCAGGCAGTGACGTGAGACTGACAGGCCTGTAATTGCTAGGGTCTTCTTTCTAAGGCCTGGTTTAACTTGAAATTAACCACTGTGGGCAAACAAAAAGTGCATTCAGTAATTTGTTCCCACCGTTGTCTGCATCAGCACACTCTAGACTTGCTATGGTAGACTGAATCAGGATTAGTCTTAGAAAGGGGAAGAAGTGATAAATATTTGGTCTATCTATAGCTTCTCTAGTCTGAATCCATCCTTTAATTTTATTTTAAAGTGTTATTTTATTCTTTCGTGCATTGCCTTGCCTTTTTTTATTATTTTTTATTTTATTTAATGCTTTTGTTTCCTTGCTAAGCTGCTAAGCTGCTTAAAATATTTTGGAGGTGATTCTGGAGATATAGAAAATTTCTTAAAAATAATTTTAATCCAGGAAACTTTGAGAAAATTTACTTTCCTGGATGTCATGTAGGTCTTCTCAGATGCCTAGCCTACTTCTCTGGAAAGCAGTAGTAACTACTTTGCCAAATTTGTTGGTAAATTATCTATTTATGGATTTGGGGTATGATAGCTTCAAGCAGGAATGATATCTAAATGCTAAATCACCAGGGTAAGCAACACCCTTTTTTATGGATATGTTCTCAAAATCTTGCTCTGTCAATGTTATTTTACCCTTCCAGGAGCCCAGTGAGGTTTAACAATTGATATTTCTATTATTCACTGGGGTTCCTCTGGGAACAATCACAAAGTGACACCACCTTCAGGTTTGCTTTTCTTCTTCATTATGAAATTAAAAAAAAAATCCTAAAAAATCTTTTTAATATATATATAAATGCACATATTGTTTGTTTTGTTTTTGTTTGTTTGTTTGTTTGTTTGTTTTCATGTCCAGGCTGAATGCTCTGCTTACATAACAGGTTGCTTAGGAATAGACAGCCTGTAGATTGTCTAGGCAAAGGTAGGAATTTCCTCTTTAAGGTATCATTTCTCATGCAAAGAGATGTACTCTTAGGAAACATGGTATGATTTTTTTTTTTAATTGTGGACTGGAGAGCATTAGTTTTCATAATGAATCACTTTAACACATCTCTTTCCCTGCTCCCTCTCCATCCAATTGTCCTTCCTTGATGTTTAAATTCTCCAGCTCCAAATTCATAAGTCCCTTTTACTACATGATACTCTCTTCCTCTACTTAATTGTCACATCAAGGATCAGAGCTTAGATAGTTCAGATAACTCTCTCAGGGCTTGAGTTAAATTCTCTCTACTTTTTCTACTTTTTCCTGTGGGTAAGTTTATGTGACCTCAAGTGAAAGAGTTAGCTTGTTTTATGGAAATACCTCCTATAGCTACTGCTCAGCTGAGACACTCAAACAGTGTGTATATGTACCTTCTCCGTTATGGCAGGCACAGTTAGTTGGCTGAGTCCAGTTACATCTTTCATACATAAATATGGGGTTGTTAGGTGCTTTCTTGTCAACAATCTCATTCTTTTATCAGGCAAGACTGGTGCAACCTGAACTTAGGTCTTCACATGTGAGT